>NW_026575133.1:30502500-30762500 GCF_905146905.1 Nyctereutes procyonoides
TCTGCAAATACACCCACAGAATCAGCAGCAGCAGCAGCAGCAGCAGCAGCAGCAGCAGCAAAAAAAAAAACCTCTTGCAACCTGAACACCTAAGGATGCACACACTGGCCGGGGGCTAGGAGGAGGGGCAGGGGATGGGGGTCAAAGATGCAGAAAGTGGTGGTTGGAGAAGAGCCCTGGACTCACGTTGGCTTTTATTTAGCAAACGTGGATCGAGGCCATACACCGGGTGTCTCCAACTCTGACCAAGAAGCCCCTACCACTGCTCCTTAGACCTCCCCCAGGCCTAGGGCTTTCCATCTCAAACCACATTCCTACAAGTCACCTGCCCCCTCTGGGTTTCAGACAAGGAGGTCTTTTCAGCCCTATTTAATGAAAGGTGAATAAAGTGATGCTAGTGGGTTCCATCCCATTGGATGCGAGCAAATTCTTTCCAAAAAGCTGAAAGTCCATGATCTCGCCTTCTTTGCCATTGATCCTCCTATGGGGGGGGGGGGGCTAGTGGGAGGTGCTCTCCGCCTTCAGGAGCCAGAGATAACAAAACAGGCAAAATAAGGGACGGGTGGTTTATTTATAAGAGTCGTTCATCACAAAGGACCAGCAGAGAATTCCTCGAAGAAGCTAACTCCAATACAGAGATTAACATGACCTGCTAGGAAAGTCTGTCTGGGGGATCCCTGGGTGGCTCAGCGGTTTGGTGCCTGCCTTTGGCCTGGGGCGTGGTCCTAGGGCCCTAGGATCGAGTCCCGCGTTGGGTTCCCGGCATGGAGCCTGCTTCTCCTTTCGCCTCTGTCTCTGCCCCTCCCCTTTCTATATCTATCATGAATGAATAAATAAAATCTTTAAAAAGAAAAAAAAGGTACCAAAAATTTTTTTTTTAAAAAAAGGAAAATCTGTCTGTGACCTCTCAGAAACCCTACATATGTAAATGTGTTTACATCACCAGCCAAGCTAGACCATGTCTTGATGATGAGGGAGCAGGAGCGCTGGTTCAGGGGGAACTGCCTGTGTGGATCATGCAGATCGTTTTCACAGGCCGCGTGGGCTCAGGTCACTCTGCAGGGGTCGTCAGTGCAGCCCCCACCATGGGAAGGGGTCATCGAGGGGCTCGGCCGTGGCCTGTCTGCTCCTGTAAGAATGATCCCAAAGACATCAGGGAGCTTCTGCCCAATGGGCAAGCTTCAAGCCCATGGGCGTCAGGTGTGTTCCCTAGGAGCAGGAGGTCTGACTCCAAAGACGTCCCCCATCCCTCAGAGCCCTGACTTGATGTGCGGTCCTGAGGCTTTAGGGAGTCCTTCAGCCACTTTGCTCCAGAGGGGAATACAAAAATAAAAGAAATTACAGTTCTTTTTATTTTATCTCATTTTAATTAATACGTCACAACTGGTTTTAAAACATAAATAATATATCAGCTCAGGAGCCTGTGTATACGATTGATAAATACAATACGTAGACATGTGCCGGAGGTCCATGCCCAAAATTTCATGGTGGGAATTCATGATCAAGAAGTGCAGAGAACATACCCCAGATCTGGGGCTGTGCCTCGTCATCAGGGGATGGCCGACTTAACCTGCCCAGAAGCTTGGCATTTTTATGAAGATACCTTTAAGCCAAATGGTCTCTATTTAGAGGAATTTATAGCAGGCAGTAAACATTCCAAGGGCATAGACTCAAGTTGGGCAAAAAAATATGCCCCTTGTGAAGGCCAGAACTGCCTGAGGAGGCTCACACTGAACCACCTCTCAGCTTTTTGCCTTCCTCCACCACCAGAGAATTAAAAGGGGGAAAAAAAGTCTAGATGTTCTTTCCCCAAGAACCCTGCCCTGCTGGCGGCTTCCTAGGAAAGAGGGTCTGCAATGATGTCAGTGTTCTTGTGTCTTTTGTAGGCTAAGGTTTCTCAGAGGAGGGTGGTAGATGGGATGTCATGTATGGCTGTGGTCTGGGGACTCAGGCTGATGATGGCTGTCCTCCTGCGTCATCAATGACAAAGCCATTTACTTAGGCTTTATTATGTGCAAAGCATCCAGTTCAGTAGTGAAGAAGAATGAGAATAAGACACAAACCGTTTCCTCAAGTTTGCTTTTGATCTAGTGGCAGACCCAAGACATATACTCAAATCATGAAGGGAGATGAACAGTACTCCTACAGGCATGAGGAGGATGGAAGGACAGCCAGTGGGGCCATGGCATGCAAAAGCCAGCCTGCAGGCAGCGTGCTGGAACCCGGTGCCATTGGAGATATGCTGGAAAGTTCCACTTAATCCTTTTAGTCATTTTCCCCCCAGTGAAACCACTTTGCCTTATCATTAGAGGATGTAAGCAAATTCACATATTTGGGCTAAAGTTGGGAAATTTAGATACCAAAAGCTGATAAAAACTGAGTGACCTGGAGTATTTAGTCATTTGGAAGATGCATACTCATGAAAAGAATCGTTTTCCGTGGTATTAAAATGTGCCGATCCGATTTTCCAGAAACCAAATGACTCACCAAGGCAATGGAATTAAAGTACCTGAAAATCAAATACACATAGCATGTCGGGAACTTCCCCTGCTCTTGACATGGGTGAACATTTCACAAATACGTTATTCTGTGGCTCCGAAGAGAAGGTGAGTGTGAGATTCTCACTGGAAATCGGCTATGAGCGTGAGAAGGGTTCAGGCCTATGCTGTTGTCCAGCTGAGACACCTTCACCAGCTACAAAAATATGATTTCCTCAAACCAAAATACACAGAAGAAAGTCAACATAATGAAAGCGGAGTGCTACATGGAAATGTGGAGCTCCTAGGGAAAAGAAAGCAAACATTTTCCATATTGCAAATAGAAAGAAGTGGTGGGGGGGGTGGTTAGGGAAGTCCCAAGAAATAGATGAATATCCACAATGACATCAGTGGTAAGCAGCGAGTTCTCCGCTGGCATAAAAGGCGTGGCGGCTGCAAGAGATATTCTAGAAGAACTTTCTACGGGTTGAAAGCCAAATACCAGTGATTCTCATTCAAGTGGGCTTCCTGATGCCCTCAGCGCCATTCTGCCTATTTCTTTGGAATTGGAATGTAGCTTATGTGTCTATAATGTGCTAAATATGGTGTTGGCAACTATGGCTAGTGCGCCAAGCTTGGCCCGCTGCCTGTTGTTGTAAATAAAGTTTTATTGAAACAGCTGTGCTCATTTGTTTATATACCGTCTGAAAGCTGCTTCCTGATACAATGGCAGAGTTGAGTGGTTATGACCGAAACTGTACGGCCCACGAAGCTTAAAATATTTACTATCTGGACCTTTATAGGAAGTTTACTGACCCCTGACCTAAATAGTGAAAAACAGCTCATTTTCCAGATGCCCTTTCTGCCTGGTATAAATAATCTAGATGTTGAGAAATATCTGCAGAGAAGACTGAATGCTTCCATCACTCCCCTAAATGTTGGCAATTGCCCTTTATTTAACAAGATGTTAGATGTGAAGGGGGAGGGGATGGGGAAGGGTGAGTGGGGCTAAGGAGGGGAAAGATTGAGAGTCTAGGATAGAGTCAAGACAAGAAGCCAACGCAGATTTTTCTGGGCAATGAAAAAAGAAAAATTACTTAGAGCTAGTCCTGGATCTTTATTTAAAAGTGTCTGTAGATCAGTTGATCAAGGAGCTTTTCAGACAGAAGTGATCTTGCTTTGGGACGAACATTTGATGGACCCTACCATGACCTCTGTGGTATGGATGGAGAAGTAAGGCCTGGCTGGCTGAGGACAAGATTATCCAAACTCACAAGTGACAGAATAATTTGCCCCATGTGCATAGAACAAGGGTTAAGGGTTAATTTGGAGACAGTCTCGAGCGTGCCTCCCAGTGCCTCCCAGTGCCTCCCAGCATGGAGCTCTCAGAGGTTCTATCCAGGTCTGAAATTTATTGGAGTTTTACCTGAGGGCAGGGAGTACCCAGCAAGGTGGCAATTTACCCAGCCTGGAGGAGCTAAGTAAGAGAATCCACATTAAAGTCAAGATCCAAGTAATCTCAACACATTTAAATCCTGGGGAGGGAGGGGGCATTAAAACAAACAAACAAGCAAAACGCCATCAAGATCACCAAGAATGAAAGTCAAGTCCTACGTTTAATATCTAGGAGAGAGGAAAAATGTCTTGATGAGTTCTCAGAACAAAGGGCTGCAAGCGTCATCGCCCCACACTCAGCATGAGCTAACTGTGTGCAGCAGAGCTGCCTCCATTATTAGAATCATAGCTTCCACGTCCCAGGAGGGAGGACTGGCCAAAGGACACCTGCACTTTCGTGCTCTGTTCTAAGCATTGGCAAACGGTTGGGTATCAGAAATCACAGCACGAATGAACACTGAAGAGCAGAGAGGGCCCCCCAAATGAGGAAGAGAGGGATGGGAGCCACCTCCAGCCAGTCAGAGAGCCTGTGTTATTAGATGAGCTCTTCTCAATACCAATGGGTAAGAGATGGAAGGATGGAGCTTTGGGCTCAGCTGAGGGGAAACCATCTCCCAGCACTGATCTCACTGCTGAGCAATGGTGTCTTTCTCAAACAATGCCAGATGACCTCCGGTTATTGGAAGGGACCAAGCAGAAACCAGGAGTCCTTTGCCATGGAATTGTCCAGGCAGAGGATGTCCTCATTCCAGAACATTCTCAGCATCTACGATTCTACATACCACCACCCAGGGCTGGTCCAAGTACCATAGAATCAGAGTATATGATTTTGGTACATAAGGGTCCCGGTGTTCTAGGACAATTTTTACTCTACATTGACCATTCTGCCTTTCCCTTTGAGCTTTGACAACATCCTAGAGACTCCGCATTGCATCTCCCAATTGCTCTTATACCTGAAAAAAACTTCAGGGCCATCTAGAATGATGAACTCTCATTCCTTTGGAAACTACGGTCAGCACAGCTGTTGCATGCGGGGACAATCTCTACAGCACAGGACTGTACCGTAACACCCTTCATTCCACTTACTTTTTGTCCATCTCACCCTCCACAATACACAATACACAATACACAAAAGTAACGGTTTCATTTTTACATACTGAGGGGAATCCGTCCAGGCTTCTCTCTTGACCCTGCCTGTGTTAGGGTATAAATATATAGGTTTGTTTTATATGAATGAGATTGCACTGTATACCTTAACCTACAACCTGCCATTTTCATAACATTTATTAAAGTGGAAAAATACTTAGGTGAAAAAAATCATCATTTTGACAGTTCCATAGTATTCCATCTAACCAAAATGTATTCCATGTTCCAAAATGTAAAATATCTCCTAGGCTATAGCGAAAAGCACTGCATAAGCATCTTTGCACATGCACTGAATTATCTCCTTAGCGCTAAGTTTACATTTGAGACACATTGCCAAACTCTCCTCTGGAAGCTTGCAATAATTCATATTCCTGCTAGAAGTTTATAAGTATAATCTTATCTATTCCCTTACCCACACTACATATTGTTACTGTATTTAATCATAGGCTTGCATACAGGTGAAAACTCATCAGTGATATTCTAGTTTGCATTTCTAACCTGGAATGTAAGATTTTGGGATTTGGGGTAGACCAGCACCTCAGTTCTATCCAAGTTTTTACTGATTACAGGATTCTGTCAAAGGACAAAGCCATCTCTGCCTCAGCCTCCTCTTATGAGAAATAGGAATAATAACAGTATTTATACCACATAGAGTTGTTATAAAATTAAATGAAATAATAATTGTGAATGCTTACATCAGAAGGATAATGCAACATGATAAAATGGGGTTTATCCCACGAATGCAAGTTTGATTTTTTTTAATGCTTGAAAATCAATGCAGGTCACCATATGGACAAACTAAAAAGGAAAAAACGTGAGATCATCTCAGGAAACAGAAAAACCTTTGGCAAGATCCAACATCCATTACTGATAAAAACTTTTGGCAAAAGAGGAATAGAAAGAACTCCTAAACCTGAAAAAGAGGATCTATGAAATCCCCGGAGCTAACATCACACTTGAGGAGGAGAGACTGACTTCTTTCCCTGTGTGATGGGCAACGAGACAAGGACGTCTGCTCCTGGCACCTCCAGTCCACATCACTCTTGAGGTTCCACCCTCGAGAGGGCTGCAAGGCAAGGAAAAAAACAACTAAAAGGCATACAGGGGCGCCTGGGTGGCTCAGTTGGTGAAGCGTCTGCCTTTAGCTCAGGTCATGACCCTGGGGTCCTGGGATGGAGCCCCGTATCAGGCTTCTTGGTTGATGCAGTGAGGAGCCTGCTTCTCCCTCTCCCTCTGCCTACTGCTCCCCTGCTCATATTCTCAATCCCCCCCTTTCAAATAAATAAATAAAATCTTTTTTTAAAAGGCTTTCAGATTGAAAAGAAAGAAGCAAAACTGTCTGTTCACAGATGACACGAGTGCCTACCTAGAAAATCTGGTATGTTCCACCAGAAACTCCAAAAACTGAAATCAATGACTGAATTCAGCAACATTGCAGGATGCAAAATCAAAAAGAAAAACTATTGTATTTATCTATACCAGCAACAATCAGAATTTAAATAAACAAATAAAAATAAAAACAGTAGCATCATTTACAATAGAGCCAAAATATATGAAATATTTAGGGATAAATCTGACAAAAGATGAGCAAGACCCGTACCCTGAAAACTACAGAACTGTGCCAAGAGAAATGAAGGAAGACTCAACCAAATGTAGAGACACACTGTGCTCCGGGGTTAGAAGATTTGGTGGCGTTAGATACCAATTGTCTCCACATTGAACAGTGAGTTCAGCACAAATTCAACCAAAATTCCCACAAGTGTTTTTGTGGGAAGTAACCAGCTAAATGAACAATGCTAAAATTTATATGGAAATGCAAAAGACCTAAAATAACCAAAACAACTCTGAAAGATAACAAAGCTGGAGAACTAACTGATTTCAAGGGTTACTTTAAAGCTGCAATAGTCAATATAGTGTGGTGTTACCATGAAGCTCGACTGGTGCCATGGAGTCCAGAAACAGACCTACACATAAATGGACCATTAATTGTTTACAAATGTGGAAAGACAGTTCAGTGGAGGGAAGGCCTCCATATGCCCTATATGCAAAAATTAACTCTAAATGGAGGAAAAGCCTAAATGTAAAAACTAAAACCGTGAAACCTCTGGAATAAAATAGGAAAAAATTGGAGGGACCTTGAGTGATACAAAGGTTTCTTACAGACTACACCAAACATATGATCCAAGAGGAGCAACTGATAAAATACACTTGGTAAAAATTAAAAGCTTTTGTTCTGCTACAGACACTGTCAAGTGAATTAAAAAAAAAAAAAGAGCCATGGATGGGGAGAAGGTGTTTGCAAAGTTTATACCTGATGAAGAACTATTATCCAAATATATCTGTAAAATATAAAGAACTCTCAAAGCTCGATAATAAAGGGGGGGGGGAGGTCACGACTCAGTTTTTAAAACCAGACAAAAGATTTGAAGAGACACTTAATTGACACTATGCTTTCAAAAGTAAGCACATGAAAAGATGCTGCGTGCAATTAGTCGTCAGAGAATTGCAGGTGAAAACCCCAACCACTCACTACTACATGCATATCAGGATGTGTAAAATTTAAAAGGCTGACCATAGCAAGCCAGGATTCCGGAGGAACTAGCACTCTCATGCCCTGCTAGTGGAAATGGAAAATGCTGTGAGAGCACCTTGGAAGAACAGTTTGGCAACTTCTTCAAAAAGCACCCCCACCGTGTGACCTGGTTATTCCACCCTACGTATTTACCCAAGAGAAAGCATGTGTCCGTATACAACTGCACACAAATGTTCACTCGCAGCTAACAACCTGAACAACCCAAACATCCATCCTCAGGTAAGCAGATAAATCCTACATATCTATCCAGTGAAATACTAGTCAGCAACAAAAAACGAATAAATCATTTTTTAAAGAAAATGAAGGCGTTGTTGATACACAACATAGAGGAATCCCAAAGTAATTACACCGAGTAATAGAAGCCAGAGAAGAAAAGAGAACATACGGTAGGATTCCATGTGTGTAAAATTCTAGCAAAGGCAACCAATATACAGTTCCTTGTCAGAAAGCAGATCAGCGGTTGATCAGGGATGGTGGTGCCAAAGAGAGGTGGCAGAGAGGGATCACAAAGGGACATTTTGGGTCGTGATGTATTTGGGGGCGAAAGATGCATTTGTTATCTTGACTATGGCGATGGTTTCATAAGCATTTATACGTCAAAGCTTATGAGATTTTACACTTTAAATACATACAACCTGTTGCATGCCAATTATACCTCGATTAAAAATATAGAACACTTTGAATAGTGAGTGTCAGAAGGACAGTAGAAGCTCAACAAATGTCAGGCACCATTACTATTATTTTTCTACTAGATATTTTTTTCCAAGAGGTGAATGGCCTAATCTGATGATTTTCTACCAATTTAACTTTTTTTTTTTTTTGGTAAGAGTACTTTTAAAATGGAGAAAAAGAATGAATTGTAGTTTAAAATCTTTTCCTCTAGCCATGCCTATGTCTTTTAATTTCATCCTTGTGTCATTGATACTTTGAGACAGAGCATCAGTCTTTCCCAGGATGGCTTCTGGCTTTTGAGTCATACTTCTAAAGGCAGGAATTTGATTTTAAATACTAGTCTCGTCTACTTTCACCAGCTCTTCTGAGGAATGGCTTATGTGTAACAGAATCCTCCCATTCTAATTGGAAGTTGGATGAGTTTGGGCAGCTTCATTCAGTCCTGGTGCTGCCATGTTGCCCCTGCCTGTTTGCAGCTGCACACGCTCTATCCCTGCTCCTGACAGCTGCATACCCACTTCCTGACATTGTCCTTTCCTAGAATTTCATGTAAGTGATGTCGCATTAGTGATGACACAACATATCTTCCTGATTTCATATCTAGCTTCTTTTGCTTCCCATAGATTATTGAGATTCATCATGATGTTGTCTACATCAATATTTCTTCCCTGGTATGTGTGGACATACCAGGAATTTGGTGACCCACTCACTTCCTGATGACCATCTGGTTATTTCCTGTGTTCTGTGTGTGCACATTTGCTATTATGAATGACACTGCTGTGAACAGCCACATACAAGGCATGTGTGTTTTCATTTTCTTCCCTAGGAGTGGGATTACTGGGCTGTATCTTTAACTTGATAAAACACTGCCAAGCTGTACCATGTCCAGTTTCCACCAGCAATGTATGAGTGTTCCAGTTGTAACATATCCTTGCCAACACTTGGAATTGTCAGCTTTTAAAAGTTTAGCCATTTCAGTGGGTGAGTAATGGTTCTGTCTGGTCCCTTGTCAGAATTTATTCATGATTAACATGTCTTTCTGAAGAGATGGTGATCACAAAATGATAACATGGTTTTTTTAAGCCTCCTCACACACTTGTCATATTTTATTTATTTATTTATTTATTTATTTATTTATTTATTTATTTTTGAGCGAGAGACAGAGAGAGAGAGAGTATAAGTGGGAGGAGCAGAAGGAGAGAGAGAATATTAAGCAGGCTCCAGGCCCAGAGTGGAGGTTGATATAGGGCCCAGTCTCATGACCCTGAGATCATGACATGAACCAAAATCAAGAGTCAGATGCTTAACCAACTGAGCTACCCAGGTGCTCCAACACTTGTCATATCTTTAATGAAAGATTCAGAATATAAATTGAGCTTTTATAAACATGAATGAATGATGAATTAAATAGAGCTTTGAAAATAAACAGTTATGACTTGAGTGTTTTCAGCTAAGAAGGGAAATAAGGAATCTGTCATTAAAGGAAAAATATCTCAGGCATTTTGCCCTACAGGTTTTTGCTTCCCTAATATCAAAATAAAGACAAGGAAGAAAAAGATGCTCAAGATTAAAATTGCATTGGATACTTCCGCAATGCTCTATGTGGTATACATTTTATTAAACTCAAATCCAGGGATCCCTGGGTGGCGCAGCGGTTTAGCGTCTGCCTTTGGCCCAGGGCACGATCCTGGAGACCCGGGATCGAATCCCACATCAGGCTCCTGGTGCATGGAGCCTGCTTCTCCCTCTGCCTGTGTCTCTGCCTCTCTCTCTCTCTCTCTCTCTCTCTCTCTCTCTCTCACTGTGTGCCTATCATAAATAAATAAAAATTAAAAAAAAAAACTCAAACCCACAGCTGGGTCAGAAAGTAGTATAGACAAGTATAGACAGGAGACCCTGAGGTTGGATCATAGGCCCGTGTGGAAATGCAGAGACCCCACAGGTACTGCTTATGGGGGTCAGGCTTCCCAGCCTGTGGGGACATGGCAAGGTTGGGCAGATTGGGGAGTATATCCTTTGTATAGAAATACTGATGCACACTCGGGAATCAGTCACTGGATCTGGATTACAATGGATTTGGGTATTAATCATTAGTATTCAACTTCATTATCGAGGTGCTTCACCAAAGAAGAAAATTTTATCAAACGGTGTCATTTCTCCCTGCCCTGAGGCATCTCAGTAGACAAAAGCTGTGGCCTCCATCAGCCGTTGTTGCTGGCACCGCCACTGTGAAATGACAGCTGTGGCAGCCAGAGGTGCCAGCCAGGGCCGCTCCATGGCCAGCCCAGCCCGTTCTCAGCAGCAACGGCAGCACGTGGCTTAGGTCCACATCTAGACCAAGGCCAGGTTCCCAACGTTCTTCACACCTCCCTCTTTGGATCATCAGCTCTGCTAATCTACTTTCTGCCCATCCAGTTAAAAGGCTTGCCCTAACATTCGATATGGCTATCCTTTCACATTCCTGACATAATGGAGAGCTTCCAGAAATGATCTGCACAATCCAGCACATGGATTCCAAGCCATAATCTTAACCCAAACTCAACCACATGTTCATCTTTCCTGGAAAATATCTTGAAATTCTTCATTTATGTGCCTCTGCTTGGGGAGATACACACCGAAGCAAAGAGGCTAAGGGGCTTATAGGAAAGATACTGACTGTGTGGTGACCTTTATCTCACTAAAAGATGGTGAAAATATTTTATCACAGGCCCCAGATAAAAATATAAACTTCTTGCTGTTATAACTCAGAAACCAGGCATTCTTTGTATGTTCCCTAAAAAAATGCATGCTTTCATCTGAAGCCACACATAAATGGTATGCTTTTTTTTTTTTTTGGTCCACTTTACAGCGGATAAAAATGACATAATGCCATGTAGTCATCGCTTTTGGAGTATTATTTCAAGAATGGTGGGATGGGTTCTATTTCCCGGGCAATGGAAGCATGTGCGGGGTCTTGCTTTTTGAAGAGTAGGGTGGGAGCGGAGGGGACTCTTGTAACTCCCACTACTTCTGCATGGGATGTAATCAACAAAAAATATTAATGACAGAGTCTTCTGCATCAATTAGCGCTATGCGTTTGGCTATGTATTTTATAAGATGCCCCAAAACACCTGGAAAGAACGACATCCCCTCAAAGAACTGTCCGAGCAGACCCAACATGCAGGCATCTGTTTGCAGAAATGGGGGCAAATAGCCCAGATCTTGTGTTTCTCCAATGAGGCCCCCTATTAATATATACCTGTGCACATTTTTATCAAAGGAACTAATAAGACGATAGTGAAGAAGAAAAGTTAGCTATTAGATAACAATTCTCCTGCCAAGAGCCATAATCTGACACAGATTGAGCTGGGCGTAGTAGTCCATTAATGGTTCACGGCTCATACAATAATGACCTACTAACCTGACGCGGTGTTGCTCTCACATTTTGCCATCCCCAGGGATGCTACTGTCACTGTGTTATCTATTGCCTGCTTCCCTATCAAAGAAAAAAGCAGAGCTGAAATGTATGTACGCATCCAGCTCTGTAGTTCATTGCACACCAACCCCGGCAAGTGAAGGAACAATAGATTTATAAGTTTATCCTACATTAAGCCAAACACGCCTGACTGCACTGTAAATTACTAAATAATAAACCAGGTGGTGTAAGATCCTGACTTGGACAGAATATAAAAATCTATCAACCTGTAAAATACAATAACCATAAATGTGCTATGTAGCTGATGGCTCAGGTAAACCATCCACCACCAGGACCCAAGGTTTCCGGAAGAAAATTGCAACAAAGGCATGCTAAATTGTAAACTTGGCTGCCTTTTCTTTTGTGCACCCTGCCGGCGGAGGAAAGATCACTGAGTTAAAACACTTGAGTGCTTGTTTTGTTTGTTCAATTTCTTTGTCTGGAATTGGCCACTTCCCTTGAATCCCGCGATTGCTCCCGAGCTCTCTCCCACACAGCTTGTGGCTGGTGTCTCCCAGGATGACGTGGGGCTGCAGCAAAGCTCCTCCGGTGCCCAAACTTCACATTCAGATGAGCTTGAAACACTTGGCACCAGCTGGAGAGAAAGCGGAAAACACGGGAAAAATGCGACCTTCGGATGATAGACACCTCCCTCTTAAGAAAAATATCTTCAAACTGGGTTAGCTCAGGAAACCCCTGTCCTAAATTCCACACCCCACCGGCCATCACAGAAATAAAATGAAGATGAAGGGAATCGTGCTGTATCTTCCCCTGTCGCCCCGGCAAACGAGACTCCGATTGTACGAATCGCAAGGTTAAAAAAAAAATTAATTTTATTTCAGTGAAAGATTCCAAAATGATCCCATAAATCGCAATTCCAAAACATACAAAGCTAATTAATTCCTTTTTAGGAGATTTTCAATAAGCAAACCAGGTTAAGTTTATATGATTTACAAACAGTGTTTACATTCATAGAGGTGCAACTAATTGCTACACGGTTTGACATCATTACAGGAAAATGCTTGGGGATGCAGACAGTTTAATTAGGGGTGGTTTCAAGTTCACTACATGATTACCATCACAGAGCTTTTCTAATACGCTTACGCAGTACAGTAATGCTGAAAAGTGATTACATTTTGCTCGCTGTCTGCCTAAATTTTGAATGAAGAATGATAATCCTCATACCAAGGGTTGTGTTCACACCGCTTGGATTTCTTTCTGAATCACACTCACCTGCCTGTCCTCGGGCCACGTCTCTCGTTTTGCACATCAGCTCTATGGTGACCGTGTGCACGCATTTGGAGACATCAGTCGCCTCGGAGTGTTTCCAAATGATGCTGAAAACCTCCGTGTTTCACAAGACATTTTTGATGCAGACTCCTACCATCTGCATACTTCAGGTATGACACCAGCGGTGTCGATAAATAATTGAGCTCGAAATTACGACCCACTCTCCCTTGCAGTCGGTAACCGTTGTTTTGCCACTTTTCATTTTTAAAGTTTCAATCTGAGAAGTTGCCGTCTTCTGCAATCAAGTCAAGTTTCTAATGACAATGTTGTCACTTGGAAGCGCTGGGAACTCGAGTGAGGCTGGAAGTGAGGGTATCCGGGTCCCAGGACACCTGGGTGTTAATAAGCCCTGTCACCATCACAGAAGGGCCAGCAACTCGCGTTTGAAATGTCAAACTCCACAGTTATATTTAACAAACATAGAACTAAGAAACAAACATATGGAAGATTCTAGATTCCATAGGAATATGCAAAAAGCCCGAAAGCTTCTCCTGCCCTAAAGATACTTACAGTTTAGTCCTGGAGAAAAGTCATCTTAGCTGGGATCATTTCCCTTTAGGTATTAAAAAAAAAAAAAGTTGAAGCAATACTGTGGCAACGATTTCGACTTTAAGAATCTGACAACTCCACGCTTTTTATCACACACACACATCTCTAAGTTTCAGCCAAAATACTCGCAAAATACTTTACATTCAATGGTTATCTACTCTGGATTCTGGCAATTCAGTTTAGAAAGATGAATAAATGGAATAAGATTCCCCAAAGCAAATGATTTTACAGTGTAAGTAACACCTCAAGGGGTACCCTGGGTTTTCTCAGGGATTTCAAAACACAGGCATCAGAGAAAACATTTTTCAACAAATCTTCAATTATTGGTGCCTGGGCTTATTGAAAGAGGCCTCCTCCGCTGACCGCGTGCCATAGGTCAACACCTCCAAAGACAAGGATGGACAAAGTCTAGAAGATGGAGCATGACCACAGGGCCAAATGGGAATCGCAGGTTCTCACTGCGTCGTGAGCCCTGGGGGGAGACTGTGCTTTGGAGAGCTGCTCTGACTCTTTATAATTTTTTTTTTTATTTATGACAGTCACAGAGAGAGAAGGAGAGAGAGGCAGAGACACAGGCAGAGGGAGAAGCAGGCTCCATGCACCGGGAGCCCGACGTGGGATTCGATCCCGGGTCTCCAGGATCGCGCCCTGGGCCAAAGGCAGGCGCCAAACCGCTGCGCCACCCAGGGATCCCTGCTCTGACTCTTTAAGGAAAGGATTTACCTTTATCAGGCACGACTGCTGATTTTTCTATTCACAATCAAATAACCAATTTCTAATTAACTTGAATTAACTTGGGCATCGTACCAAAGCATTACATATCTCTGTTAATAAGCAAATTGATAAATTCCAGATGTAAAACTCTGCAGTCACCACAAGTGATTAAAGCATTAGCAACTCCTTTTCAGGGGCACCTGGGTGGCTCAGTCGATGGAGCGTCTGCCTCTTGATTCTGGCTCAGGTCATGGTCCCAGGGTCGTGAGATCAAGTCTCGCATCAGGTTCCGTGCTCAGCAGGGAGTCTGCTGGTGACTCTCTCTCTCCCCCCTTCCTCTGCCCTTCACCTCCTCTCATCTCTCTCTCCTCTCTGCAAAATAAATAAATAATTTTTTTAAAAGACCTCATTTTAAACACCATACCCCTTGTCTCTGGCAGACCCCAGAGCAGCTTTTTCAGCCCGTTTCACTGGGCCTGGCCTCCAGCTCAGCCTCCAGCTGCTCCCTCCATGCTTTCTCTGTCACATCTCTGCAAAGAACACCTAAACAGGCAAGTTCACAAGCAAGTACGTCCTCTCCACTCACACAGAGCCCTAGCTTCAGTCCTGCAGCCAGAGGCGGAGGCAGATTCAGCGCTGACTAGTGAGGAGCATGGAGACTGTGCTCGGCTCCGGCTCCAGCTTTGACTGTGATGCCGTGTGCTCAGGGGCAAGGAGCAGACGACTGGCCTGAGCCCTGGCTGGAGCACGTGGTCCACATCCTCATTCTACTTACTTGTCAACAAAGGATTCACTCTCCCCTCTCTCTGCCTCTGATTCCTGTGTCTCATCAAAGCTGCCAAGCACCTCACACTGTAGGCACTTAATAATTGTTGTTTAATTAATTAACTCCATGGAAATTGATATACCCAGCACACTGTTCCTGAGCAAAGATGAGTCACAGGAGACCAGGTAGGAAGCCCATACAAGTCCACAAGGATGCACATTACACAAGACCTGAAAATAAAACGATTGCTGTAATTTCCCAACAAGAGGGACTTGCATCCCCTAACAAGCAGAGCCTCTGCCATCCTCCGACTCCTGGAGCACTCACATGCTGCAGGTTAGAAGCCTATGACCTTCGTGGAAGGCAGTCCAAGACCTTTGCAAGCCCCCATCTAGGGCTCCAATTCCCAAGGAGCATACTCGGAGTCTGTGCACAGTCAGAGACGTTCCCAAAACTTCCACTGACATGCAGGCCCCCTCAGTGCGTAGCCTCTGCCCTGGGTGAGGCACTCCCACAATCTCCTAGGCCATTCCTTTTTATTCCCATATAGATTCTCTGAGGGATTCCTTCCTGGACTAGGCCTGGACCACCAGACCCCCACATCTCACTCTTGACTTTGTCTGGAATTCAGTTTCTGAGCCATCCATCCGTACTTTATTCCCTTCCTCTTCATTCGGGCATTAACAACTGGCATTGTGAGTGTGGAAGGTGTTGGGACGGTGGTGGGTAGGTAACACTTGATCATGAGAAAATGAGTTTGGGTCATTTTCAAGAATTAATGAGTCCACAAAGACAGGGGGAGAACCACAGAGCTACCTCATAAAGCTGCTGTGTGTTATCCTGGCTCATCAGTTAAGTATTCACGGCATACCAAATCCATTTCATGGCATACAAAATCCAAATGTGAGGCTCAGCAGAATTATAAATGACTGTATGTCTCGGACTTTCCAGGTCACCTACAAATAGCCAAAACTGCAAAGGTCAAATCGCAAATTCCAGTGGTCTGCTGAATCAGGCCCCAAGACCAGCCATGTGGGCTACAAAACAGCTACAAATGATCAGTCGACTTAACAGGACAAAAAGAAAAGGGACTCCAAGTTCACCTTATTGTTTTAATTGGGATACAACACTAGTCCATTAATATCACTTGCCACAGACCCCATCACTTGCCACAAACATCTATTTGCTTCCTAGACACTGTGAGGTTAGGAAGCTCTTGGCTGCAGGTAACAGAAAACACCCATTGAACTGGGTTAGACATTGGGGAGATTTATCTCAGGACCAGAATCCCTAAAACGTCTTGGTAGAGCGCTGGCCAACAGCAACATGACCAAGGATCGTGTGGGCTGTCTTCCGTCTTCCCCTCCACCAACCTCCACCCAGCTCCTTCCTTGGCCTGCCCCCATTTTAGGATCGAGTGGAAGCAGCCTGACATCCAGCAGGAGGGACAGTTGCCTCCCTCGTGTCTCTCCGTCAGTAGCTGAAATCTTCCCTCGGGCCCCACAGCATCTAACTGGCCAGAAGTTTGATCACCTGCCCTCACCCAAAACAAGCACAAGCTGGGAAGGATGGACCAACTACAATGGGCTTAGACCTTGTATCAAAGAGTGAAAGTAATGCAATCAGTTGAGATGATCCCAACTCTCCATTTTTCTAAAATGAGATTTGAGTAGAGATATAAATATGCACATACACGCTCCTACTTACATGTGTGTTGAGCCATGATGTCAGGGTTCTTATGGTCCAGTTTAAGGAGCACTGGCCTAGGCCAATCGTGACCCACCTCTGGGGAAGAAGGCATCTCCCGCCTCCTGAATCACATCACCACATGCTAGAAGAAGAAGAAGAAGAAGAAGAAGAAGAAGAAGAAGAAGAAGAAGAAGAAGAAGAAGAAGAAGAAGAAGAAGAAGAAGAAGAAGAAGAAGAGAAGAAGAAGAAGAAGAAGAAGAAGAAGAAGAAGAAGAGGAGGAGGAGGAGGAAGAAGAAGAAGACCTGGACAAAACAGGGTTCTGTGAGGAAGAAGGAAGGAGGCAAGAGCAACTGGATGTGACTCAAAGCAGTAAGTAAAGAGCGACATCTGGTAGTTTGAGGGAGACAACGGTCACACGTACAGAGAGAGAGAAGGATTCGGAGCCAGGTAAACATCCACCGGCGCCAACGGGCTGCCTGTGGGGCCACGTAGGTCCTATGTCAGGTGACATAGACTAGTTTCCAACCAAAATCACAAAGCAGCTACAGCAGGGTGTGGATTACAGGCAAAGAAAGGCACGGCTGATTTAATTTAAAAACTAGAAGGAGCATCTACGAGGATCTTCACCATCTGATGAACAACTGAGCAGATCCTCGCTAACTGCATACTGGATTTATTGATTTCCTATGATGTGCTTTATGATACTGCTGAAATCATTATGTGGCTTTTAACGCGGTGTGACTCGGGAGACAGGCATGTTGAGGGCTGTCATCACCAAGATGCCTTCTGCCATGGTACTGTCTTCTTAACCTGACGCAAGGAAATTCATATTTAGTGAAGAAGGAAATTACTTTGGGTATGTATCATTCAAATCCTTAAGGATTATTGGCTAATTAGGAGCACAGTAATGTAAATTTGCCTTGTGTCAGGTTTTCAGGAACAGTAAAATAACATAATTAAGCAGTGAACAAAGCAGATCATTTAAAGCCACTCTTCACTGCAAATGTATATGATGGCAAGATGTATGCATTGGCCTGGAAACTAGAAAAACCTGGTCTGCACCGTAGGGGCCAAAAAAATTGTTTCTAACGACGGAGGAGAAGCTGTGTGAATTTGATTTAAATATATTGCTATTTCTTATATGAAGGTTTTCGTAGAAGAATTCCATTAGGCAATTAAATAATTCATTCAAAGGAAACAGAAGTTGCTCTTTTTGAAAAAATACAAACTAAATTATATTAAAATAAGCAGAGTGAGAAGCTAAATAAAAACATTCCAGAACTGGAAACCCTAATAAAATGATAAAATAACATTTTATGTGGCATTTCCCTGCTTTGACTTCTCTCTGGACTTGTGGCTGCGTGTGCAAAGCTATGCAGAAAAATGGAAAGCTTCAGCTGAACCCGTTTGCTCCAACGGGTCCAGTTAGCCCACCCTGACTCTGAGACTAGAAGCCCATCATGCAAGGTGCTGATGCTCCTACTGTTTGTTGCTAAAGACAGTGCCACCTCGGTTCTCAAAAACCTTGAGAAGGCAATTGTGAAAAACAGAAGATTCTGAAGGACTCAAAGAGGCTTAAAATCAATTCAAAAGTGCTCTCCTCCATCCTGCTCACCTGTGCAATGGGAACATGATCCCTGGTGCGGGTAGAGAGGAGCTGCCTCCACACCAGGCAGTCCCGGGGCCCTGGGGGACTCTCAGATCACCCTCCACCACCTTTTGCTACCACCTCTCCTGCAGCTCCCAGCCAGGGTTCCCAAATGCACATCAAGTCTCCACCCCCCGCCCCCCAGGTCCGAACATGTGAATGAAGGACCAGCATTGAAAGAACAGGAGAAGGAAGTCAACTGAATCCGGTGAAGGTGGACCAGAACACAGAAGTCAGGGCGGAGGATGTCGTGAGACAGACAGGACGCATATGGAAGGAAAGCGAGCAGAGCGGGAACCGGGGTGATGACGTCAGCAGTGAGAAAAAGAGAAGACGAGGACGCGGATAGTTGGCATAAACACATATATTACATAAAATCTTTTTTAAACCTAGTCTGCAAAAGTCTGTGAGAACATCAATCAGCCAAGCAGTCAGAAGCACCCAGAACCCTACTCTTGATGAAACATTGGGCACCATCAACAATGCAGGCCAGGAGGAAAGCTCCTGGGGCTACTTCAGTGCTAAACAGAGAAAATGGAAAGAAGAAAAGCAAGTGCATCCTGATGTCAGCTGAGTTTGCTTTCTGCTAGCAAACCAAGGCAAGGGCCAGAAAACCGCAGACCCTGAGCAAAGCCTGGCACTGCCATAGTGTGCATCTGCCCTGAAGGCCTGCTGTATAACCACCGTTTTCTAGTATAATCCAAACACCTCGGGAGCCCTTTCCAAGACCACAACATGCTGCGTTTCCTACCTTCTTTCCTCCCGAATCAAATCCAAAGGTTCTGACTTGGCAATAGGGCCTCAGCTAGGGGCCAGTGTCCAAACTGGTCTACCGATGGCCCATAATCAACCCTCTTGGAAATGCAATTGTGTGTGTATCACTTGGTCTGACTCCTTTGAAGAACTAACGAAGAGCGGCGCATGAGGTGGCATGCCACCTCTCTGCTCCGGCGATTCATTTTTCTTGGGATCCAATGACCACATCTTTGATAGGCCATGCCGAGGGTCATGTTCATAAATCGTGAAAAGCAAACTGGTTGGAAAAACTCCTTGGTGGTGAACCGCTAACTCAACATTCTCCAGAATAAACAACATATGAGCTGTCAAAATTTCATTAGGGGGTTAAGTATGAATCTTACTGAACTGACTCTTAAACCCCAAAGATTAACACGCTGTACAGGTAATGCAGAATTCCAACGCTACAGGATTTTCAAGAATTCAGACTGAGTCTCCGCTCTTTGGAACTTTCTACGTGAAATTTGCCTTCAACAATAGTTATCATCCTTTGAAAAGTGGGTCACTATATTCTCCTGCCACTGAGTGATCAGAAGAACCAAAGAAAACAGTCATTAAGTTGACAAAATGTCCCATACATCCATGTCAGTTAAAAGGAAAAAAATAACCAAGATCTTCCTTATGCCACTTTCCAGGATTCCTGACATCTGTCATAAAACTCAGGCCATATGTCTTTTCCTTCCATTAAGGAGAGTCATCACATAACCAGGGCTAAGGTTCTGTCAAAAAGAATTATTGACTTATAAGCATATCTTCCCCCACCCTGCTAATGATTTCCACAAATACACCCACTGATCATCTTTTTTTATGTGCTTTACAGAAATTACTGGGAGGCCCAGGGGGCCATTTGGGGTCCTGTGCTTAGGGATTTGACAGGTAATGTTAATGAGACGCACATCCGTATTTATTTCAGGATTTATTTATTTAGAGCAGAGCGTTCTGGTTGCACGAGCCTTGCTGAACTGGCAGTGGGGAGCGACGGGCAGAGGGGCAGGCCAAGCAAGGGGCGTCGCTAGAATCCCCCATAAAGCAGCGGCCCCAGCTCCGTTTACTGCCTCTTCTTCAGGGACTACATCCGTCTGCCCTCATATTGTCAGGTTGACAAGAGGAGAAAAAAAAATTAACCAAAAGCCAAATCAAATAAATGTGCAACTCATAAATTCTGCAGCTAAAAATTTACCCCTGAGGGATCACAACGAGGCAGGGCGGCAGGCTCCCCTCCTGCCCTCATAGAGGGATGATAAGTGAAGCCTGGTGCTTGCACGGGGGAGGCCCTCCGTGGGAGCAGCACCGGCCCCCCTTCTGCAGACTGTGCGGGGCTATTCCCTCCCACGCTGGCAGGGCGAGCCCCTGCTCCTGCGGGCCGGCAGCCCCAGGCCCACCTTGCCAGCAGCAGGTGCGGGGACCCCTCTGGGCTCTGGCTCCGGGGATGCGGGCCAGGCTGAGGCCCACGGGCCGGGACCACCCACCCCAAAGTGCACCGTGGAGGTGCAGTCCATCGAACGTCCCTCTTGCTCCCCAGGACTCAACCGAAATCAGGAGGAAGCAGTCTTTGGAGAAAGCCCTCCTGCTGTCTTCCACCCAGAGGCAGCAAGCAAGGTCTCCAGGGTGCATCTGCTTCTCAGCCCTCTCAAAGCAGTTGTCCCTGCCCCGTCTTTAGAGCGTATTTGACCTGCCTTAGTGTTTGGGGACATTAGCCAGTACAGCCAGGAGCCCCAGACATAGAATATTCATAAGAAAGAGCTGCAAAACTGGGGCACCCGGGTGGCTCAGCCGTTTAGCACTGCCTTTGGCCCAGGGCGTGATCCTGGAGACCCGGGATCGAGTCCCACGTCGGGCTCCCTGCATGGAGCCTGCTTCTCCCTCTGCCTGTGTCTCTGCCTCTCTCTCTCTCTGTGTGTGTCTCTCATGAATAAATAAATAAAATCATCAAAAAGAAAAAAAAGAAAAGAAAGAGCTGCAAAACAATGCGCTGTCTCAGGCCCCCCCTTGTCCAGGAGAATGTATGTTCTTATCTGGAAAAACTGGCACCTCTGTATCTGCAGAGCACCGTCTCGGGACAGGCCGGACTGCTCCCCGTCCCCCTGCTCCCAGGACGCGGGATGAGGGCAGGAAGACGAGGACGCATCACATGGCGCATCCTTCACAGTGTGGGCTGCTTTTAGCCTGAAAGCAGAAGAGATAAAAAGCTATGAGAGCATTTACAAATCAAAGGGTGGACAATGAGTCTAATATGCTTCTGGGTGATTCATCCAAATTCAAACTTCATTAACGGGTTAGTGAAAATGCGCCGTATGTGTATTTGCCAAACCTTCTGTCACAAAGGGAAAATGGAAAACAGGACCCCAACTTTTTCATAACCACCCAAAATAGCCACAGTCAGAAGGGCTAATAGAGCTTTTTTTCCTCCAATTACCAAGAAATATATTAATATATTAATATACTTTAATAATACTTTAATACTTTAATAATATTATTAATAATAAATATATTAATATACTTTTGCCCTCAACTATAATGTGTGGTGATATTTCATGCAAAGCATTTGTAAACTGATCTCAAGTAAACACACGCACACACACAAACACACGTATATGTATATATTTTTTTTAATGTGAAACACTTCAATGTACTTCCACTAACTGAAAAAAGTGGAGTTCTCCAACTTCTTTGAGATAAAAGCACGGAGCTGGCATCACAATACTTCCCTATTAGCTGGAACTATGAATTCGATACATCTGTTCGTCTATTCAAACTCACATGTGTAAAATCGCGTTCCATCAGCAAATGCTTTCTACTTACAAAGCCCTTATTTTTAAAGAATGCATTCAAGAGGACAGCCAAGGAAATGTGCAACACGCCCCAACCGAGATTGCCGGGTTTTGTAACAGGAAAGTTAGGAACTGCAGCCGTAATGATTTAGGTTAGATTGTAGATTGTAATAAACCTCCTTCCTAAGTGATGCAGTAAGGAGCCCATGAAGGTGACAACAGGTTTTAAGAAACAGAGCATGTTTTTATGTTTTTCAAATAAGAACAAATGAGTCACTGTCAAAAATGTTTCTTGTTAATAATTATCTGCTATCAACACTCTGTTAAATTAGGATTTTCTCCTTCTGCATGGGTGATAAAAGAATTGATTAGCTGTCACTTTTAGGTGCTGAGTGACACCTATCTGAGTCGGAAGGGCCAATTTTTGCCTTTTTTTTTTCCCCACGACTGTAGGCATTTTGACTAAAATTCTATTCTGTGTCTTTTTTGGCTTTCGTCACTGAAATCCTGAGCCCGCGTTCTAGAAAATACACACATGGGAGTGTTCTCTCCAAAAGGAGACACCCTTAGATCTGCAGGGCCTTATTTCATATCACAGGAGAGGAGGCCAATAAATCAACTAAAGGTAAAACTAAAATCCATAATAACCCGTTACCACTTCTTCCCCCCTCCAACATCGCAGCACATAAAACTTCGTGTCAAAAGGTCTCACATCACGAGAATTAATCAGGAAACTCTTAAAATACTCTATGCACCCACTTCTGATGGCTAATTTGGCTTCCCTATGGCGAAGCACTAATTTCTTATCTCAATCAATTGGTCCAATATTCTTTTCCATCAATCACGGGGGGCGGGGAACAGTGAAACTGCACTCTTTTGTGAGCATAAAGCAAAATTAAACCGAAAAGGAAAAATGGTTTTCTACCCAGGAAAGCCTGCTGGAACAATGGAAAACAAAGAGAGTGCGGGAAGGAGAGTAGAGAAAGGAAAAAGACAGCAGACGCTCCAGAGGACCCAGGGGAAACGTACAAATAGCTCCACCAGAGCAGAAGGAATCTCAAAAGCATCCAAGGCCAAACGCAGCTGAGAGGAAGAGCCAATAAGAAAGTCAACAAGGTGCCTGGACCAGATGGATCTGACGGGGCGGTTGTGAAGGAGGATTACCGGGGCCGGGAGAAGACAGATTGAGCTTTCCTTTCCCAGGAAATGAAAGGGAAGTGCCCAGAATGGCTGAGAAAACACAAGGCTTCGTGGAGAGGAAAAGAAAGGAATTGTGAAAGTTGGGTCTGGCTCTTGAAGGAGCCAGGAAAAGACTGGAGCCATGTCAGGTGGTAGGGCCACGTGTGGGGGGGAGAGGAGTGCCCGGGGCAGAGTTGGGCCACCCCCAGGCCCCCCGGGGCAGAACCCACAGGTGGGAAGCACCAGGTGCCCCAGCCTGGCCTCAGGCCTCAGGCCTCAGCTGCCCGGGGCAGCCCTTATGGCCGGCCTGTCGCCATCTTGCCGACTTGGCTCCGGCCCAGTCAGCCTTCCCTCGGCTGCAGGGAACTCACACCAGAGCAGAGCTCTCCGGCCCGCAGGCCCCTTGCCACTATCTTCTAGAAGTGACGATGCTTCGTTGCTTAGGTGCAGGAATAAGAACCTGTGACAGCCAGGGGGCAGGTAGCTCCCACTGGCTTTTCGAGGTGCGAAGGCCACAAACCACGTGCTCCTTTGGGCAGGCTTGTGAGGCCCGGTGCCTCGGTGGCCCCCAAAAATGGAACCGGAAACCCAGCTCCTGCAGGCAACGGACAAAGCAAATAAAAACAATTTTCTGATCGTGTATGTGAAGCCCATGTAAGACGCGGAGATCTTAAATTGGGGGGAAAATAGGTCGTATCAGTATTTTTTATTGGAAAAGATGTATCGTATTGCTGCACCTGGCCACCCGTTCCGAACACAGAGGGCACGCAGACTGCTGTGCGTCCCTGAGCGAGGCACACAGAGGTACTGCTGCGCTAGATGCTTTACGCTTCTCCAAAATTTACATCAGCTTGTTGGGCCCTCCCTGCAACCCTGCAGAGTGAGCGCTGATGTCCATCCTGACGCTAAAACTGACACACAGCAGGGTCAAGTGACTTGCTGGACACCCAGGTAGAAAATCATGTGCAAGGTAGATCCCTAGCCATAGCTGAACATCTGGCACCGACTTCCGGTGTCACCCCATCCCGTGTCATAGCCAATGGTTGGGTTCTTGGGTCCCACTGGGACACCTAGAGAGAGAGAAGCCCTTCTAGAGCAAAGGCAAGAAGGCTAGGGTTGCCAGACTTACCCACTGAACATACAGGATTCCCAATTAAATCTGAAACTCAGATCAACGACAAATATTTTTAGTATAAGTATATCCCACAAAATATGTAGGACATACTTATACCAAAAAAAAATTTATTCATTGTTTATCTGAAAAACAAATTGAACTGGATGCTTGGTATTTTATCTGGCAGACCTAGTGAAGGCAAATGTTAGTTCTTCCAATCTTTCTTCCAACCCAAGGAAGGAAGCCTGGGAACAGGTGAAAATACCCAGTGACATGCCATTCCCAGTGGCCAGGCACTATAGGGCACTTCATTCTTTTTGAAACACTTTCTCCTATTATCACATCAGCTCCTCCCTACAGAACTAGGACACAGGTATCGTTATCCCCACATCATAGACAAAGGAAAATGTCACCAAGCTCTAAGCAACTTGAGAAAGTTAGTGACAGAGCCAGGGCACAGGCCCCCTCTGAGCATGAGTCCAGGGCTCTCTATTTAAAATGAGGAATTATGCCCTGGCCAATCTTCGCCCACCGGACTGATCCCATTCAGCACCTCTGAAGAGCCATAGATGCAGTTTCCTTTTCACATTTTGAATCCAACACCACGAAAGTGTAAACCGTGTAGGTGATACCAACATCCTTGGTCAACCCGTAGTCTATAAAGCAGAGGGGATTGTTGTCGCAAAGCTACACTAAAATAGCAGAGAGCTCAGGACCCAAACTCTTCTGAAGGCCCAAAAGCTTAGAATAGAAATTATTTGAAAAAAATTTTCAAACGAGGTAGATTCATTATTCTCATTTCCATGTTCCAGATCTATTAATTCAGCCTCTAAAGTAATCTTTGTCCAGGGTGCATAACTGTATCAAATACTCCTGCTATCAAAGCTTTCTTTCCTTAAAAGGCAAAGATAATATGGACTGGGTATTCTTTTCCTACACATAATTCATTTAAGTCAGAAATGTTCTCAGATGGCTTCTTTTTTTCCCACTCTCCAAGTTTATGTGCACCATGATCCAGGAAGATATAAATTACCAGTGGGAGAAGGGGGCAAGGCTGCTCCCTCCCATGACACAAACACCGTGATTTCATTTTCCTGATACTTTTATTTTGCTGCTAATAAAATTGGGTGGTTAAACCTCCATGGTAGAGTATGAATATAACACCAGAGTTAAGCTTTAACACCAGCAAAAACTCTATTAAAATGTTGCCCCAGAGACTGTAAATTTGAATTCTGGCGCTGCTGGTCAGGTTGGGCCTGAAAACTAAGGAGAGGAAGTTCCTAAGTCTTGCTGAACAGGCCACACAGAAGGATTTTTTTTTTTTCCTTTAGACTAATTTCCTCATGGAGAAGAAAAATAGAAAGAGGTAAAGGCCTCAAAATTCCAAGCTGACTTATGAGAAGAAATGAGCCGTAAAGAAGCAGAGAAAGGGTCTCATGGCGCACCTATGCTCGGCCTGGAGGGGAAGCCCCGACAGATGAGGGCGAGGAGGAAGGAGCACGAGTACATGTGATATCCTGTGATTCGGATGAAAATATATTTCCTCGGAAGAGCTGCTTTTAGAAAGACGACCCGAGAAAGCAGCCCAGTTTGGGGAGAAACAAACATCATTCTGCAGTGTCTGCAATGGGGTGTGATGTGCCTGGTTCTAGAACCAGCTCTACCCTAGATACTCCCTCCCCTCATTGACCATCCGACCCGGAGTCTCCTCATCGGCCAAGCGTGAGTCATAGTCCAAGGTGATTGCAGAGGGTCACAGCTTCAAAACACATATATTTATTAAAGCGCTTAGAGATGCTTAGAGAGGAGAAACCGGTTTATAAATATGACAAACTGTTCAAATTCAGTGTTTACGGAATTCACTTAACGCTAAAAATGTCCTTTAAAGTAGATGAAGCAGAGAAAGTCAGTTGCTGACTTTTATCAGTAAGAATGAGTTTAGGGCTTTATTTGAAAAAAAAAAAAAACATTCGTTGCATCAACAAAATGTCAAGAATGATAAAGACAAACAAAAAATTTCGGGTAGGCTTGCATTTTATATGGCACAACCAGCAGCACAAAGATCAGTAAAAATCTATTAGAACTGGCGAAAAATTCAAGGAAATTCTGTAATTGACTTGGAAACTCATAGTCTATCCGAGAATAAGAACAAATTAAAAGGCAGGTGATAATTGACAGCCAGGTTATCAAACTTCTTCTGGTCTTTGCGTGAAGGCACTAGCAATATTCACGTTACAGCACGCTTGCAGAGCGACCGTTCAATATACATTTTACTAACACAATCAATGAATTTAGCAAAGATGTGTTTAAGAAGAGAGTATTTGAGGATTAGGAGCAGGTTTTAGAAATGAAATGGAGGATAAGCTAACAAATCTATCAGAAATAAGATCAACAACTTAAAATTTAAACCAATCTTGAGCATATATTTGAACTTGGATATGCAGAAATGGTACACAAGTCCCTACGGTTCAGTCATACACTCGGAGGATCAGCAGCCCTATAGACAGTTAAATTACTCAGAAAGCCAGGGAATTTATCAAACATGAATTTCCAAGTGGATTCTGGCCTCCAGGAAAAATGGAAGTGCCCATTAATGTACATACAAAATAAATGTTGTCTGCAAGCTCTTTTACACTATTTATTTTTTTGGCCACAAATTGGCTAAAGGTTTTTCATTTACATAAAGTGGGACAAAGAGCCTTCTCCCTTGGATGGAAGAAATCTGGGTCCAAGTTGTGTAAAACTATTCACAAATACTAAAAATGTAACCGTTGCCCTGACAGGTACAACACAAAGAAATAATTTGTCCCATTTCACATCTCTTGGTGCATTATTTATAGCCAACTCCAATTTGAAAATGTTAACATTAAATAGGTTTCACACATGGAAGATATTCGTACAAACCCATCATATATTATGAATGAAAATTATAACAGCTCTGCAAAATTTGTTAAAGCAGATGGGCTAGAATTGAATGAAAGCCCAAGTACGCGACAGTCTTTAGAAATTTAGGCAGCATTTAGCTCATAACCTCAATATTTGTTTTATTGATCAAAAGAAATGTTAACTTCATCTACTGTTGACAGATAATTTATCAAAAAGTGTTTTAAATAAGAGAATATTTCATATCTAAGGTGGCTCGGGAAATTAGTGAATGGCCTTTGGGCCTGAGCTGCCGCCCAGGAGAGAGGTGGAGCATCATTTGTGAGGCGACTGGACCCCAGTCCAAGGGAAGGAAGGAAGGCAGACAGGCCAGGCCGCAGGGTGGGTGCAGGTGAGGCTTCGCTCCTCGGAGTAACTGCCCACGACCCCCATCTCCTGGCCCAAGAAAACTTGACAAAGGACAAGGAATAAGGCTCTTCTTTCTGAAGATGACCCTTCCGGGCTCAGATGCGCCAAGCATCCTCCACACGCCCCCAGCCTTAACATGCTTGGGTCCACTCTCAGAGTACATCGCGCTGACGTTTCTCTTTTGTTCAGAGATTTCCGTGGCCAGTTCTTCTACTGGAACATGATTCTTTTTCCTCTGATCCCACAACCACTGCACGAGAGTGGATGCTGACAGAGCTACACAGGCCCGTGGGTTCAAACATCCAAACCCCCTGCCGTTCACATGTAATGGCGCCCAGTAGTGGGAAGTCATCTGACCCAATATCGAAATCCACATTGCCTGCTTCTCCCGGGGACTGGAGGGTCTCCTCGTATGTCCTTATAAAGTCATCCTCCTACATTCGGATGAGTGAGGAGAGCAGGTCACCTCTTGGGCCTTTCAGTCCCCAGGCATGTGAAGCAATTAAGCTCTGGAATGTTCCTTCTGACACGGGAGTCCTGAAAATTGTGTGTTTTTCAATGTTCACATCCATCTCCCTCTGGTGCGAGAATGGCATCCCCTTTGCAAACATGGGGAGACTCATCCGGCCGTTTTGCATCCATCATCACACAACACAAGGGGCAGCGTCAGTCAGGCTGCCGACGGGACGTTTCCTTGTAATGTGCCCTTGGACCGTGGCTGCGGTCATCCGTTATTGTGCCATTCTGCTATGGCACACCAGAGTTTGGAAGTCCGCCTTTGCTTTCATTGCCTGCAAGAGTTTCCCACGAATCCCTTTTCTGGGCTGCCTGGACCCGGCAGGAAGACGGGCACTCTGTGGGGATGGGCAGCAATGTGAAACCCACCCGGTCCTCAGTGTTGATAGAGCTATCCCCTCCGCGGTCAGCACAAAGTGGGGGAAGTTTCAAACTCCTAGACTGTATTTGTCCCAGACGCAGACCCTGGCCTCACCCATGATGGCCAGTCTGACCCAGGGCCCAGCCACACTGTGCAAATCCACCTTCCTTTCAACAGGGTCTCAAGCGGGAGCAGAAGTTTTGGATTCCTTCGTGATTAGTTTTGGGGGAGCAACAGCAAGACCTCTTGGCCCTTTGCCCAGTGAGGGGGCTGGGAAGCAGTATCGCCCCTACTCCTCCCAGGCCCACCCGGCACTCACGGGAGGCTTAGGAGACCCCCTGAGGCCACATTCTCTGCCCCTCCCCACCAGCAGGTCCAGAAAGTGTCATGCGCTCGGACCTGGCCACTCCTTCCAGCTCTCTGTTGACCCTCCTCCTGTGCCAAGAAAGCCGAACAAGGCAATACTGTGTCCAGACCCCAGAGGGAGTGGCCACCTCGGCCCTCGGCCAGCTGTCCACAGACACATCTGTAGTCTTCTAGGGCTGCCAACACAGTGTTCCTCAAGGTTGGTTTCTCCTGAGGCCTCTCTCCTTGGCGTGTAGACGGCCACCTTCTCTATGTCCCATGTGGCTGTGCCTCTGTGCCCTCATCTCCTCTTCTTCTAAAGGACACCAACCATACTGGATGTGTTGTACCAGATTAGGCCCATCCACATAACCTCATTTTACCTTAATTACTACTTTAAAGGCCCTCTGTCCAAATGCAGTCACACCCTGAGGTGCTAGCAGCACTTCAACATGTGAATTTAGGGGGCACAATTCAGCCCATCACACCCACCGGCCTGGCTCCCTGCCCCCTTCCTGGAAGCCTGTTTATGCTACAAAGCCCTCATGACCAAGGTGGCCACTCTCAATCGGAAACAACATCTGCCCAGAAATGACACGCGATAATGCCATGCCGCAGAGAGGAATCAGACGGCATTCGACCCAAACAAGCAGGACAACCCAGGGTGGCACATCTCAGCACAAAAGCCTGCTCACATGGCTGGAGTCTTTGATCCTCCAACTCACTCCGTGAGGGAGGCTGGGGAGGTATTAATCAATGAACACAGATTAATTTATGAGATGACGAGATGCAGAGAAAGTTGCCCAAGGTCACACAGCTAATTACGGCCTGAGTCTTGCGACGCCAGGAACATACTCCTTCCACTACCCCTCGTGGTCCCCTGTGCAATGAAGGGACGCCTGGAATAAGATTTCACAGCACTTCCTTCAAGTTAAAATGCGTTTATCATCTTGCATAAGTTATGACCCCAACCTTCCCACAAGAAGATCGTATCACAATAAAAAACACACATGGTGCAGGTGGCTAACATGATTTATTAAATTTTCTCAATTTCATGTATAGGAAGTTCCTCCACACAGGAAAATTTTCTAAATATTGAAAACATATGTACATAGGACAAAGCTCAGAGAAAAAAAAAGGTTTATTATAATACATCACACATAATAAATGTTTTTTTAACAAAGTCTGTATGAACTTTCCACATTAATCAAAAGTGAATGCTGCATGATTCTGTATAATTAACCAGGAAGTCATATTACAAGTGATAAATATCACAGACAATAAAGTGAAGCAGACGAATATTGACCTTAAGTGCTCATTAATAATGCAGGGTTTTTGATGGTCCACAATGCAATTATTACTTAGTTAATTGAAGGGTCAAGTTTCCCAAAGATTAATAATTAGACTTACAGTGGCCTGTTCATCAGAGGTTTAATAAATGCTACAACAGGCCCCTTTAGGCTGCCTTCATAGCAGAATCAGAACCTTGGATTTCCAGCTGTCCTTGCAAAGCTGGGGACTTGAGAGAGGCAGACAGGGTCCATGCTGAGAGAGAGCCCCCCTCACTAGAAAAAGATGCACTTAGGACCCATGCAAAAGCCTTGAACCTTGAATTTGGGAACAAGGGACTATCTCAGTCATATTCAGAGGAGGCAGGGGGACGGACTACCCAGCCTCCGCCGGGCCTCGCCGAAGGCCGGGACCTCCAGGATGAGCTCTGGCCCCAGCGGTGGTAAATTTGAAACAATGAAGAAAGACTCTGATGGCATCTAAAGAAACGCACAACATGACCTTGTGTTTACAAGATGTGGGAAGGATGAGATAAAGTATATGCTTGCGAATCAAAATATTATCTCCTTTTCTCTACCTTTCCGGCCAGCAAGCTCCTTCATGCCCCAAACACATTCAGGATGCTCTCTACCTCTTCAGCGCTCTTCCCTCCTCACTGTGGCAACGACGATCCTCTGTACGTAGGACCCAGTGCCATTTGTGTTACTCAGGCAGACGACAAGCCCAATGAGCCTGTATCTTCCGGCCTTTGAGCTCACCTGCTGAGCTCTCCCGAGCTCATACCCCTTCCTCCTGCCCTCATGCCTCCTTGACCCCCAACCATTCTTCGAAATTCAGTTGAACTACCCCCCAGCCCAAAACACCTTCCCACTCAATCTCAAAATCCAAGGAGCCTCTTCTGTAGCCAACAGCACATGACTTGCTTCTCCGTTATGGCAGCTACTACCTTGGATGGTAGACATGGGTCTCATCTCCCTCCTCCCTCCCTGTACTGGTTGCTGCCCTGGGTACGGGGTTCCCCTCACTCCATCCTCCATATGCTCAGCAGGTGTCCTGCTTCTGGTAAGCGTGAAGAAATGCTTGCTGAATGGGAGGTGTGGGTGGGGGGCCCCGGTGGCCATGATGGGCAAGAGCAGCTGGGGAGTAGAGGGAGACAGAGCCAGGCCACGGATGGGCTCCCCAGGGGAACCCGGGGGGATCAGAAGTTGCCCAGCTTGGTAAGTCAAAAAAGATAGCTGGGGACTTGCGGAGGGCAAGAAATTAGAAACACCTAAGTGTCCAACGGCAGGGGACTGGTTTTGTGATGACGGCACACACACTCCACTAAAGGCTGCAGGAGCCTGGGCTCGCAAGGATAAGACAGCTCGTGTGGCAGATCCACGACTGTATGAGAAAACATGTAGCCGGAGACCAGACCGAGGCACCCAAGTGCTGACAGCGCTGTGACCAGGGGGTGGGGCCACAGCTGACATTTGCTGTGTCACAGTTTCTGCTAGTCCGTAGGTGCCGAGGTCTCTAAAATGAACATACAACATGAGGAGTGGAGGGACGCATGGTGGGACTCACCCTCAGCTCTGCAAGGCCACGGGGAGCACGAGGACAATGTGAGGAACGGGTCACGTGCTCTGAGCCGAGGCTCCAGAGGAAATGCCAGGCCACGGCGTCCCCGGGCCTCCGGAACAATCCAGAACAGCCCGCTCCTTGAGCAAGTGAGGTACACAGGTGTTCCAGAAGAGCCGAAGCAAGGCGCGGGCGTCGAACCTCCTGGCCTCTATCCTCGCTCCCCCTCCTTGCACCCTGCCCAGAGCCCGTCCAAGCTGGGGGCCACCTGCCAGGACCGGGCCTCTCTCGGGGACCCCGCAGCGCAGCCCCGGCCGGGCACTGGCCCGCGTGCCGCTCATCTCACACTCCCCTCTCCCCGCACTTAAGGACTTGACACCTCGCCGTGTGTGTCGGAGCCGGTGACCCGGAGGTGAGAACTCGGCGTCCCGTGACCAATCCCTCGGGCCAGCCAGTCACCTTTATTTACGGTTCCTGTAAAAAAGAACCTGCTGTGACTTTCCACTGTGCCCTCCTAGCCCGCCAGCGAGATCTCATTTCACGTGGCCGCGTCTCCACGTGGGGGGCCGGGGCTCTCCAGCCCGCGGGCCACGGCGGCAGGGCTTCCCGAAGCTTCCCGGGCCGACGGGGCGCCGGTGATCGGCGGGGTGCCCACGCCGACCCCCCTTGGGTGGCACTCGATCCCTCCCGTGCCCGTCAGGGGCATCAGATTTCAAGCCGAAGCCAAACCAGAGTAAATGGCGTCCTGGCAGCGCTGTATTTTATGTCTTGTTTTTATTTCCTTTACTCGCCTTTCAGTGTAAACAGCTGATGTTGTTCTAAGAGGTCAGTTTTATAGGCCGGAGCACCACCAAACTATTTAGGCTTAAAACGACACTACTGTTTCAGATCCAGTGATTTTCAGAACACACGATTTACTGTTGCGGCGCTCCATCAGACTCCTTCCTTACCTCCAAGAAGGACTAGTCAAAGTGTTAAATAAACATGAAGTAACACTATGTTACTCTAATGATTAAATACTGCTCAACACACAACCAAGTTGCCTCTTTCCCCGTGGCTTCATTTTATGTATTAATTATTTTGTGTTCAGACAAAGACTTTAATTAGGAGTCATAAAGGGTTTCTGAAGAGTGAATAAGTAGTTTCATCCGCATTAAACTGATAATAAACAGACATTTCTGCAACAAGGAGCTGCCCATGTGCAAGCCTTAACTAAGCCGGAATCTATTAACCACTAACTAAACTCAGCCTCATAAAATATTGTTTGGGGGATGTTACATGACAGTAAAAATGATTCAGATCGCCTTTAGGTCCTTAAAGAGGAAATAAATTAATTGAAGTTTGGTGGATATTAAAGGTTGAAACTTGCCTTTGCCTGTGAAAAATTCAACCGACCATGTTCTTGAGCTCCGAACACTGATTATTAAAAATTGTTTGATTCTTTGAAACGACAGTACAAAAGCAAAAAAAAAAAAAATTAACGTAATGGCTTTTTAAGGACAAGAGGCAAATATATGTGCGCTTGGTCACAATGAACCTGGACAAAAAGGAAGAGAGAGGTTAGCTGTGCCCCTGCCGCTGAAACCCCAGCTCCGTTCCCTGAAACAAACCTCAGCGTTAGCAACGTGCCTCCGACGGAGACCCTTGAGAAGCGCCGCGTCACGCCTTCCTTAGCTACTGGTGTTCGGGAGGCTGGATTCCAAGCGTTCGAGCAGCTTCCGTCCTCCAGGTTCTTCCCTCCTCCAGACTCAGGCCTGGCACCCTCGCGGGCGGGCTGCGGCACGTGCGCGGGGCACCTATGGGTGCATGTGAATTTACTTTTATTTTCAGCTTTGCTCTGCACGTTCACCTCGGGCCTGGCACCACCCAGCTCGTCGGTGTGGTCGGGGCGCTGTTGGCTGCTGCCCTAAGCTCTGGGACCCAGTGGAGCTGCTACGGCACGTCCTGTCGGGGCCTTGAGCGTTGGGAGAGGCGGGTTGTCTCCTGTTGAACCTTGACAAGCCGGCGCATGGCCAGGTCACCTGCCCGGGAGACTGCCCACCCTCCAGGTCGATTCGAGCCCCCCGCCCGCCCTCCCGAAGCTCCCAGTGCTCCCCCCCACACCCCCTGCACGCCCACCTGACCCCCACCTGGGTGGTGGCTCATTGTCCTGCAGAACCGCCTCCCTTGCCTTACTGACCTGCACGGCCCTGGCCTCACCCACAGCGGGCACCGATAGATATTAGTAAAATGAGGGGCGCCGGGGGGCCTAGTCGGCGAAGCGTCTGCCTTCAGCTCGGGTCATGATCACAGGGTCCCGGGATCGAGCCCTGCATGGGGCTCCCTGCCCGGTGGGGAGTCTGCATCTCCCCCTCCCTCTGCCTCTGTGCTCGCTCTCTTACTCTCTCTCTCTCTCTCTCAAATAAATAAAATCTTAGAAAAAAAATAGTGAAGTGAATGGAGCTAATTTCCTCAGCCTGTGGCATCAGACGGGTGCTCCTGCGGCTGACAGCAAAGCCGCGCTCCCAGCATTCTCCCCGGAAGGGGCTCCAGTCAGCACCGGCCGCGTCCACGCACCCCTGGTTGGGTTTGCTTCCCCACGCAGTTTGTTCTTCATGAGTGTGCCCACCCTGCCACACGGGCCAGGACTGGGCCAGGCAAGCGATGTCGTCTCCAGGGCAGCGCAGATGGGCCAGCCAGCCAAGCGAGCCTCTGGCCAGGCAGGGCTCCGGGTCAGGTGGGGACAGCCTCCCCCTCAGGTCGTCGGGCTGCTCTATGGGGCGCAGGCCGAGGAGAGCTGGTCCTCCCCAGAGGGGCCGCGGGGCCCCAGGGACGCCAGCTGTTAGGACAGAGGACACCTCCTCCGTCTCCTTGCTGCCAGGCCACCCCAAGTGTCTCATACCTGGAGCAGCTTGTCAATCTTGTCATAGTCCTCAATGCCACCTTTAACGATAAATGCATTGAAGGAATCATTTCTGCTGCAGGAATTCCAGAAGGAATATAAGGATGGCAGAGCCAGCCAGGTGGGCCAGGGGCAGCAAGTTTCCCGACTTTGGAACCCTCCTAAGCCCAGGCTGACCTTAAAAGTGTGGCCGCACTAGAGGGAGATGCCCAGACAGGCCTATCCCTCCACCGACCGCCCCGGCGCCAGCGTGACCTCCTCTCCTCCACCAGGGCATGTCTGGTGCCAGGCCCAAAGGCCCAATGGGGCCCCCTGTCCTCTCATCCAAGCCATCCACCCTCTCTGAACCCGAAGCTCCTGCTGCTTCACTCGCCGAGTCACCAGGACATCAGGCCTCAGCCAGAGAGACAAGGGCCTCTCCCCCCAGGAAAACGCTGCCGTGTACAGGCTGCACCTGGCTGAGCACAAAGGACCTGGGGCCTGGGACCCCCGCTTCCAGGAGGTCACAGACAGGACACGCCTCCACGTGCACGTGTCGTTAAGATCAATCCAAGTCACCAAGGATGTAAGCAAGAGACAGAACGATGGCTGAATGTGGTTTGGCTGTTAGAAAGGAGCTCGGGGATCTTCCTGGATCATAGGATCTTCCCAGGGGTGAGGATTTCTGGGGAGACGCTGAAAAGGACATTACGGTTGTCAGGGGAGTGCAGATGGCCGTGGTTGGTGATTGAGCCCAGAATGTCACTTAAACACACGCAGCCACCTGCAAAGACGGGGCTCTGGGGAGAAAGAGCTCGGGACGGGACCCGAAAAGGTGGGGTGCCTGAGACAAGCTCCCGAGTCTCAGCCTCACTGTCCATAGAAAGCAAACAATACTGCCTACGTGGGACCGCAGGGAGGGGTACGTGAGGTGATCCAAGAGGGCCTAAGTCAACAAAAGTCTGTCTCCTTAAAGGCGCACGGCAGGTCATCGGCTCCCACTTTAAACCCTTCAAGGCCATTGTTTCGCAGCCTCTCTGCGCCTCTACCCTGTGTGCGTGGACGCACCCACAGAAGTGACCTCGCAAGTGCACCCAGATAACGAGCACGGATGCCCACGGCGCCGCCTCACAGAAGCCAGGCTGGAAATCACGGGGGCGCCCAGCAGGAGGGCCGGGGAGGAGCAGAGTCCCTGGGCGAGCAGGGCGCTCGGGGCCGCTGGCGGGGACACGGACATGAGGGGTTCTGTCCAGGGAGGCGAGAGCAAGGCTGCGGAGCGGTACGTACGGAGATCCCATTTGTTCAGAAAGACAAAAGGAGACAGCCAGGCAGACAGAATGACAGACGGAAAGGCACTCGCTTACACACACGCGTGCACAGAAATAAGCCCACCTCTCATTTTACACCTTCCCTGTTGTACACAAGACACAGCAGGGCCCAAAGAGAATTTTCCTGCAGTCAGTGCAAAGATCTCTGCACCTGTCCTCGTCCAACAGAGAACAAGTTCAGTGTAGGAAAGACATTTTGTGGTGACATCCTGGGGGGCGGGGGGAGAAGGAGGGAGAAAGGGAGAGAGAGGGGTGGAAGGAGGAGAGAGGGAGAGGGAGAGAGAGAGAAAGGGAGGTAGGGGAGAGACAGAGAGACAGAGACAGAGGAGGAATGAGGAGACTACAGACAAAGCAGCCGGGTCGGATGCGCTGTGCTCCCGTAGAGACTGAAGATGTGGTCAATCATACGTCGCTGTCTTCTTTGTATGGAGACAAGATCAGGCTGTGGCTAAGCCCCCAACGACATCTAGCACACATGAACGCATAGAAGCCACGCAGACACAGGCCTAATTAGGAACTCAGGGGGGGATATCCAAAAAAAAAAAAAAAAGAAAAGAAAAGAAAGGGAAAAAAAGAAAGAAAGAAAAGAAAGAAGAAAAAAGAAAGAAAGAAGAGAGAGAAGAAAAAAGAAAGAAAGAAGAAAAAAAGAAAGAAAGAAGAGGAAAGTATAATACAATGGTGAATATATTCAGAAAATGTCAGCTGCCAAATGTTTGCACTTCAAATTTCATCTCCAGTTGGGTGAAAACGTCCATGGACCCCAGAATGCTGGAATAAAACTCCATGTGGTTCCATTTTTATGGGTGAATCTGAAACCAGGTGGTTCTGGAAAGAGAGTTCCCACAGTCCTTGCCCTCCTGCGGTTTCTCCGGATGCTTAGAATGTTTTCCTAAAATGAAATTACAAACATGAATCTCTTCTATGCAAGCAAACTTTCATACCAAGTATGCCAATTACAGGCTTGTCGTTTTCTCTTTGTAAACCCCAATTTTTGGCCATAAAAAATGTGCTTATGATACAACTTTTTGAGCTCAAAAGAATGAATTGTGGGTTTTTTTTTGGGGGGGTAGGATGGGACTTGAAAACGTCTTCTTAACTCCCTTAAGGGAAAACAGTCACACACAAATTAATCACTATGAGTTTTGATCATAATTCAGTGATTCTCTATCAAATTATTTCTAAATGTAAAAAACATCAAGTCCTAAGATAATCTTTTCTAAAATTATTAGTAGAGGGTCTCCTGAAGGTGGAGAGGGAAAGAATAAGTTCATGGGGAGGGAAGCAAGGATTTTATAAGGTAGGGCACATAAGGAAGCATGTGAAATAACCTCCCCTTGTTCGAGAAAGAACTCATGGGTGTATTGATGATACGTTTACACCCCCCCCCCCCGACCAGACGGTCCCCAGGACTCGTTCTGCGAAACCTGGGCACGGTGGTTTTGGGTAAACAATAGGCTCTGAAACCAAACTTGCAATTGTCCATCATTAGGGGCATTAAGCCATATTCATTATTTCAATGGAGGTTCTTTCGGGTGGTTTAATATAGCTATACCTTTTTCTAACAGCCACGCACTCTAACTTTGACACATTTGAAGATGGAAGATCTACAGGGAAATGTAGAATCAAGAGCCATAAGACACTGGGTTACAGTTCATGAGAATTTGCAATTTAAGTGTATGATGACTGAAAAGGAGATGTAGATGCATCGGGAAATGTATCTCTCAGCCGCTACATCTACACGTAGGTTAATTAAGTCACCAACGTTCTGCAGAGAAAAGTGTAAAACACCGTGATCAAGTGAACTCTTCTCCAGGGTTACACAATTTATAACCCACACCATCCTCAGAGGGGGAGCAGCTCCCTCTGCCAGCCTTTCAAAGAGCTGGCTCCAAGGCGCTCAAGGAGGAGGGAGACGGCCGGGCAGTCAGGAACCGGGAGGGTGCTCAGCAACACAGACCCGGGCCAGCGCGGGGCACGCATCTCCAGAAAGGGCAAGGATGCAGGAGCACCGCCTGGCTGGCGCCCCACACGGGGTCACAGAGGGCCCCAACAGAGAGAACACCCCCAATTTTCATTCCAGTGCCCACCCAGCCCGATTAACACGCCGGAACCTGGAATCTGAATTCAATACACGCAGCCTGGGGCCTGGGCTACCCTAAGAGTTTCTGTTTTAAATTAGACCACGTAATTCGGCATTGGTCTTCATCTGGTACACCCAGAATAATGAAGGTGAAATTGCATTTATGGAGCGGTACGCACGCATCTGCCCTTGAGGGATGAGCCCAAACCACACCCCCCAGAATGTAACCTTCGCTACACTCTGCAGTGTAATCTCCCCCAATCCCTGTGCTCAGGGGGGTCTCAGTGAATCCTCATAAGTTAGGGACAACAGAAGCAGAGATCCCTCAAGGTCCTTACATCCTGACAGGGGTGGGGGATGGAGGTGACATGTAAAACTATCTAAACTGGGCAACCCTCCATGGAGACCAGAAAGATGGAGGGACTGACATACATGGTTTAGCTGTCAGCGGCAGGTGAGAAAGGGAATCTGTGGGTCCAGGGCACACTCCGTCCAGGATACCCCTCAGTGCACCACGAGATGGCTTCTGCTTCTCACAATCAAATGCACCTTGAGACGAGTGCCCAGAACAAAACCTCCAGTTCACAGGTGACACCAACCAAACAAGGGAAACAGAGGCTTGTACAAGACCCCTACCAGCCCACTCACCGTCCGCATCCTGAATCCTAGTCCCAGCTCCCAGTCCAGCTTTTCTACTACACACAGTCCTTGCCCTGTACCCACCTCCTCCAGGGTCTCCAGGCAATCTTATTTTCCTTTCCTAGTTGGGCAAACAAACCCCTTGCCTAGTGGGAATGGCCCCAGCTTAAAAGCCACTCTGCCACACCAGCCTCCAGCACAATAAAATGGACACCATTGAACTGCCTCAAGCCTGCATCTTCTTGCTAAGGTATGTGAAGCTTCTGGCACAAAACAGGTGCTCAACAAGGGGTAACAAAGAGTCTAAAGGAGCAGAACAGGGGTCAGTCTCAAAATATCCAACAATCCTTTTGTTTTAGACAAATGTCTTGATATGTCCACTCTTCATGGGGAGAAATGTCCCATCTGATTTGTCTGGCAACACAACAGGCTTTCTCAGGCCACACCAAAGCTGCTGGTCCCCAGACCACACCTAGAGCAGCAGGATGGCAAGACACTCACACTCGTGCACACATAGCAGGGACTCAAGACATATTTGTTAGGTGAATGAAATGTCAGATGAAAAGACCCACATCGTGAAACCCATAAGGCCAGGGTTGTAGAGACGTTCCATGCAAATGGATGGGATTGTGCAAATGGATGCACATTCACCCGTTTTTTTGTTTGTTTGTTTTTTCGAAAGTCATACTTAGAAGTAAATATAAATAAATATAAATGATCATCAGGCATGTGGCAATAGGATGCAAAAATTAGACTTTTCTCATGCAGAAAAGACAACTTTAATATGAAACTCAGGAAATTAAGTTGAGCTAATAAAGCACATGTTGAGCAAATAAAGAGTGCCCACAGCTGCATTGTTTCTGCCTGCTGCAAAGAACTAAGTAAACTGGCATTTTCATACTCCAGACAGAACCAAAATGACATGGCCAGGCTGGAATACAAGATAAACACTAGATGGACACTCAATGGAACAGAACCATGAGACAGTGTGGGCAGTGGCAGTAGCTGGGTGGCAGGGCTCTGCATCTAGAAGCAGAAAGTGGCATCCAGGACTTAGACTCTGATAGGATGAAAGGGACCAGAGAGCTTCAACAGCAACAGAAATAGGGGTAACTCCACCCCTCCTTCCACTCATGAAAGGAGACTAAAGGGAGCTGGAGATCAAATCTGGTCCCTCACCAGCTTTGTGACTGTATCAGCAATATGCCCAATACCAGCAGAGCAAAAGTTCCCATCTTCATTGAAGATATGAGCACAGGCCACGGACAAAACATTAGAAGAATAGAGGAGAAAGAGAAAGAGAATATGAATGCAAACCACAAAAACATTAATCCTTTCACTCAAAAGGAGCCCACACACCAAAATTCCAAAACCCATAAAACAAAGCTCATACAAAGAAAGACACGTAATAAAGACAACAGTGTGAATTCATCTGAGATATAACTAAGTTTATAGAGCTTAGCAAAAAACTTTAATATAAGCATGTTTAAAATTTTAAAGGGATAACTAAAACATTTAATATCTCTATAAATAATTTTAAATTACAAACAAAAAGTAAATAAATGAAATAAGAATAGATGTATATAAAAGAGAACCAGATATAATATCTTAGAAATGAAATATATAGGCACTAAAAATGTTTTAAATGCGCAAAATGGGATAAACTCTAACAGGAACACAGTCCAGAACAAAGAGTAAAATGGAAAGTAGAACTAAAGGTCACATCAAGTGCAAAGTATGCCACTGACTTTTTTTAATGTGCAAAAAATCTATTGAAAGTCAAGAAGATGTGGTGGAGATCATATTGTAATGTAAAAAGGTATCAAATCACTACAATGTATACCTGAAACTAATAGGCTATTATATATCAATTATACGTCATATATTTTTTTAAAAAAAGAGGCAAGAATAATATATTGAGAGACTCCAAGAGAATTCTTGAAGCTGAGGATAGAAGTGATATTTAAGAACTTAAAATAAATAATAGCTAAGAATTTTAGAGAACTGGAGAAAGACATAGTCTTGCCAGAGTGACCCAGAAGAATGAGTAAAATAATCTCTGCCTAAGTAGCATCATGATATCTGGAACATCAAAAATAAGGAAACAACTCAAAACCTTCCAGAAAAAAATGCCTGTAAAGGAATGATAATTACAATGGCAATACATTTCTCATCAACAAGAGATTACAGAGACAATGAAGTAATATCTTTAAGTGATGAAAAAAAACTAAAAATTAAATAACCTTAACCAAGGATTTCAAATCAGTTAAACTGTCAATACAGAGTGAAAGCAATCAACAACAAAAACAAAATTATCTGATTAAAAAATAGGCAAAATACCTTAAAAGACATGTCTCCAAAAAAGATACAGAAATGCCTAACAAATGAAAAGATGTTCAACATCACTAATCACTAGGGAAACGTGAATCAAAATCACAGGGAGATACTTATCTACACTCATTAAAATGGCTATTATTCAAAAAAAAAAGAAAAAAAACAAGTCTTGGTGGGAACGTGGAGAAATTGGACCTCTTATGCATTGCTGGTGGGAATCTAAAATGATAGAGCCACTATGGAAAACAGTGCGGTGGTTCCTCAAAAAATAAACACAGAATTGCCACATGATCCAGCAATTCCACAAAAGAAGTGAAAGCAGAGACTTGAACAGATATTTGCACCCTCATGTTCATAGCAACATTATTCACAATAGCTAATAGGTGGAAGCAACCCAAATGTCCATTGTTTAATGAATGCATAAACAAAATGTGGTATATGCATATGATGGAATAGTATTCAGTTCTAAAAAGGATTGTAATTCTGATACAGGGTACAACGTGAACGACCCTGAAGACATGATGCTAAGTGGAATAAGCAAGACATGAAAGGACAAATACTGTATGATTCCACTAATGCAGGGTCCCTGGTGTCATCAAATCCATGAAGACAGAAAGTAGAATGGTGGTTGTCAGGGACAGGGAGGAGGGAAAGGGGAGTATGGTTTACTGGGGACAGAGTTTTAGTTTGGGAAGATGAAAAAGTTCTGAAGATGATGGTGGTTATGGCTACACAACAATGAGAATATAAGTATGCCACTGAACTGGACGCTTAAATATGCTTAAAATAGTAAATTTCATGTATTTTCATCACAATAAAAAAGTGCAACCAAAAAAAGTGGTGAAAGCAGGGGTGCTCGGGTGGCTCAGTTGGTTGAATGTCTGCCTCTTGATTCCAGCTCAGTTCAGGACCTCAGGGTCATGAGATCGAGCCCTACATAGGCTCCAAGGTCAGTAGGGAGTCTGCTTGAGATTCTCTCTCCCTCTGCACCCCCCCACATTCTCTCCTCTCTCTAAAATAAATAAATAGATCTTTAAAAAAAAACATGAAAGCAAAATAAAGATGTTTTCATGTATACAAAGATTTAAAGAATTCACAACCTACAAATCTCAGTGAAAGATCTATGACAACATGCATTAAGGAAGGGAAAAGGAAATGCAGAAAGAACTTACGGGAAGTGAGAAAAGTGAGCACTGTCACTGAAAAAATATCACAGTAAATTTAACTATTAATTTAGAAAAACAGCTTTCTATATTAAAACAGTAGTGGTCAAACAAACTTCAACAACAATGCACAAGATGGAAATTTGTTCCACATATACTAAGGTCCTTATTGTGGTCAGAAGAAAGGAAATAGGAAATTTCTAGTTAAATACCTTAGAACTTTAAAGATAATTACCAAAAGAATGAAAATGCAACTGACTTGAACAGATATTTGCACAGCTTCTAAAGTAATGGGGGGGGATTATCATAAAATGATACATTTTCAAAGTTATAGAAAAAAATTTTTTAAAGGCAAAGAAATGGGGGGGGAGAAAGAAGAAACAAACCATAAGAAGAAAAGAAAGAAGAAAAGAAAAGAAAAGAAAGAAAGAAAAGAAAAGAAAGAAAGAGGAGGGAAAAAGAATTGAAAGAACTTGATATTAACAAAAAATAAAAGAAGGTGGTGGATCTAAGACCAAACATGTTCATTAATCACAATATATATTAATGGATTAAATTTGTCTATTAAAAGAAGATGCTCTCTGACTGGACTTTTAAGAAATCTAGGTATATGTGTCTCATAAGGAACACACATGAGGCAAATCCACACAGATAAACTTAAAAAAAGAAAACAATATAACATGTACATATTATCCAAAGTAAAGGGTTCTGTGCTATATTAATGTAAAATGAAATGCAATTTAAGCCAAAAAGTTTTAACTGCTATACAAGGTGACACTAAATCATAGGAAAAAATTTCATCAGGAAGGTATCAACAATTATAAATTATGTATACTTCTAACAACATAGCTCCAAAATGCAAGCCCAAACTGGCAACATTATAAGGATAAATTAACAAATCCACAATTACAATACCTGTGAACCATAAACTGCAAATAATAAGGAAGTTCCTTAACCTGACAAAGGATGCTTATTCAATACTCAATACATCTCATAAACATCACGTGGGACTTGAAAAGCCTACTATTACTACTTATATTTCATAATGCCCTGGATGTTCCAGACAATGTGATAAGAAAAATAAACGAATGTTTTAGAAATAGCAAAGGAAGAGGTGATATGATAGACCATTTATAAATTCAAGAAAACCTATTGATAAATATTAAAAATAGTGAGAGTTCATCATGGTTCCTAAATACCAAGTCATGGAGGCATAGTAACAGCCCCCAAATATGTCAATGCCCTCATTCCCAGAACCTGTGAAAATTGTACCTTCACAGCAAAATGGACTTTGCATATATATGATGAAGGTATGAAGCTAGAGATGAAGAAATCATCCTGTATTATCCAAGGTAAGTCCCGTCTAAACCTATGAGTGTTTAAAAGGGGAGTTGTGGCAATGGAAGGAGAGCCCAAGAGAAGCAATATGCTTTGAAGATGGAAGAAGATGGATGACCCTAGGCCAAGGAATGTAAGTGGCCTCCAGTGAATAGAAAAAGTCAAGGAAGCAAGTTCACCCCAGAGCCCCCAGAAAAGAATGAATCCCATCTACATCTTCATTTTAGCCCAATGAGAGCTATACGAGTGACCTTCAGAACTGCACAATAATAAGTTTGTGTTGTTTGAAACCACTAAGTTTATGATGCTTTTTTATGGCAGCAATAGGCATCTACACACAAATAAACAATTAAAAATCAACAGCACATCCATAACCAAACATCCTAATATACAATATATGTGTTCAAGTTCTCTTTCACAATAACAACAAAACATGAGAAGTCCTAAGAGAGAAAAACCTAAAAAAGACCTGTATGAAAACAATATGAAATATTACCAAAGGAAATAAGACCTAAATAAAGGAGAAGACATATCATGGACACGAATTAGAACACTTTTTGTCATAAATATGTAAACTCTGCCAAAATTAATCTATAAAGTCAATGTAATCACAATTGTAGTTCCAACAGGATCTTTCACAGAACATTACAAGCTTATCTTAAAATTCAAATGAAAGAGCAAAGGGTCATGAATAGTCACAAGAATGCTGAAGGAGATAAACAATGGTGAGGAGACTTGCCCTCCCAGGTATCAAGGCTATTTTTAAATTATATTAGATAACACCAAAGTTCTTGCCACAGGGAAAGATAGAAGATCAATGGAACAGAATGAAAGTAAGAAAACAATACATATAGTATATTTCCACTGATATAAAGTTGAAAGAAAGGCAAAGCTCAAGAATATATTGCATACGGATGTATGTACATAGGGAAAACAGTAAAGGAAACCAAGGGAGCAATTAATATGAAAATTTGGAGAAAGAGGGAAGGGGATCCCATTAAAGAGTGGCCACAGAAACATTCTAAGGGCACTGGAAATGTTAGGTCTCAGAATGGCTGTCAGTTTGTTACTTTGTTTTGTTGTTTTATTATAATCTTTAATTATGTGTATGTGTCCCCTTCCTGTTTGCGTGGTAAATTCCACAATAAAAATATTTTAATGATGATAGTAAGATGATGGACTGTTCTATAAATGGAGCTGTGACAACTGGTCACCCATAAGAACAATGTAAAATGTGTATACTGCACTCTGTACAGTCAAATGTCATACAGCTGGATTTAAGACCCAAATGTGAAAACCAAATGTTAGCATTTTCAGTAGAATATTTTGCTCTTTTTTTAAAAGATTTTATTTATTTATTCATGAGAGACATAGAGAGAGAGGCAGAGACATAGGCAGAGGGAGAAGCAGGCTTCCCGTGGGGAGCCGGATGTGGAACTCAATCCCAGGACCCTGGGATCATGGCCTGAGCCAAAGGCAGACGCTCAAACACTGAACCACCCAGGCATCCTGAATATTTTGTTCTTACGGCAAAGACAGTTTTCTTAAACATAAAATACATACGATATAAATTTTAAAATGAAGAGTTTTGACAATATTGATATTAAAATATCTACCGGGATCCCTGGGCGGCGCAGCGGTTTGGCGCCTGCCTTTGGCCCAGGGCACGATCCTGGAGACCCGGGATCAAGTCCCACGTCGGGCTCCCGGTGCATGGAGCCTGCTTCTCCCTCTGCCTTTGTCTCTGCCTCTCTGCCTCTCTCTCTCTCTGTGTGTGTGACTATCATAAATAAATTAAAAAAAAAATCTACCAATTCAAAGATAGGGTGAGGGACACCTGGGTGGCTCAGTCAGCTAAGTGTCCCACTCTTGATTTCAGGTCAGGTCATGATCTCAGGCCCTCATTGGGTTCCATGCTAGGCATGGAGACTACTCAAAAAAAAAAAAAAAAGAGAGAGAGAGAGAGAGAGAGAAAGAGAGAGAGAGAGAGATGAAAATAAGTGGAAAAACAAGCCAGAGACAGGAATCAAATATTTGCAATGAACATAATAAATAAGTTATCATACCCAGATACACACATTTTGTTTTTTAAAAACTTCTTTCAAATCAATAAGAAAAAAAAAACAGACATTCCAACAGAAAAATGACCATGAAATATGAACAGGTAGTTTGCAGAAAAGGAAATAAAGGACCAGTAAATATAGACAAAACAAGAGCCTATATTTATGGTCTATATTTTTACGTGTCTCGGCCTCATGAGTAATTAGAGAAGGACAAGTTATAAAAATGAACCGCCAATTCACACCCATCAAACGGGCAGACGTACTAAAATTTGGCAATTACAACTGTTGGTCAAGTATGAAGGGGAAGAAAGGAACCTTTACACCCGCTAGTAGAAATGCACAATGGTACCTAATTTTGGAAAGTAATTTGGGAATATCTAACAAAGTTGAAAACACTTGCATCCTATAGCGACATGACCTCTTGGTAAAGACTCCTTCCTGCTCACACGTACAAGCATCTGAATGAGACATGTACCAAAATGTCTACGACCACATTATTGCTCAGAGGGATCAATGGGAAACAAGCTACTATCCATCGACAGGAGAATGGATAAATTGCATTAATTCCTACAATGAGAGAACATAAGGCAAATAAAATAAATGTACTAGAGTTACATATGCAATCTCAAAACTTTCACGTCGAGTAGGGAAAAAAGGATATAGACGGTATAATACCATGTATCTATGTTACTGCAAACCATCATCATAGGTAACATTTATTGATATAGAAATACACTGTAAAACTGTAAAACTATATACAGGAATGATAAACACTAAATTCATATTAAGGAAGGGATTGGCATCACAGAAAAGCACATAGGGTCCATCTATGTTTCGTCTATGATGCTATGATTTGATAAACAGGGTTGGTATACGGGTATTTGTCTACTCTCCTCTCTTTTTTGGGAATGCTTGCAATATTCCCTCATTTTTAAGAATGTATTTTCATAAACAGAACTGCAGCCCCTCGGCAGGGATTATCTGTCCATAGCTGGGAGCATCAGCCAGCCCCCGGCTCTATGGTTTCACACGGGTATCTTGTAACCACTAAGACACAACCCGCCCCTGAGAACGGGGCCCATATTTTTGATAACATATCAACCCACGTTTTGTCACAGCCAGGCAAAGATGAGTAGGCAAGATGATACAAATTCCTCACCAAAAACAGAAGGAAATGTGACTGTTTATAAAGCAGTCCAAATGTAATGAATATTTATAGGTAACGAAATCCAACCTGCCAAAACGATCTGATTAATAATAGAGCGGGATAGCTAAACCTGGTAACCTTTTATGATAAATTATAGGCTGTGTGTCAGTGGTCCTGGGGCTGGCAGAGGGTGACTCATTGCTCCCGGCCCCTCCTTTCGGAGGACTTCCCATCAGAAGGGCAGGCTCGGGCTCGATGGAGGTGGGAAAGGGGGCGCAACCACCTGAGCTGGTCAGGGGTCAGGGGGAGCGTAGGAAGTTCCAAAACTCGGGAGCTGTCAGTTGGAAAAACAGACGGATCCGGGGCAGGTCGGCCCGGGATAAAAATGTTGTAAAAATGTAGTCTGTGCGCAGAAATCTGCAATCAAATCACCTCTGCCCTTAACGGTGTAAAATGCCACGGCAGGCAGCCCTTCCTCGGCACCCTGCCCGTCTTCCACGGAAGAGAGCCCACATCATACTCGGAAACAATGGCCTGCGGTGGATATGCGTGTTTTAACCCCTGTGAACATTAATGGGAGTTTCGTGCGCGTATCGATTGCCAAAGAAGCCTAAAGTGTAGAGCATTAATTCTGAATTCCGAGATGTTTGCCAATTCCTCCTGGACGCTTAGTCCTCATCAGCACTTGGTATTTTGAACTCCTTTTTCCCTGCATATTTTAAAAGACGAAATTTAGGGGCTTATCTAATCTGATCCTGTGTCTCTGAAGCCTGAGTCATTTAATGGGTACGCCGATATACACCCACATTTAGGCTGAGATGAACGAGCGCGGTGGCACCCGCTCCTTGGCGGCAGGTCGGGGCATCAATCACAAAGATGGTCCGCGCGGCACCCCCGCCACTGGCATCCTGGCCCCACACCCCCTCCTGACATGCTTCAAGACACTTCCAATATATCAGCGATGATGTCTGTCCAAAACTTCTCCGGGGGCTCACGTGAGCCGGAGGGAGATATATTTTCCCGAGGCCATATTATATTCCAATTGCCTCCAGTTTGCAGAGCCCCAGGGGTGACCTCCCCAGCTCCACTGAAACATGGGAGAACTGAGGTGCCGTGTTCACGTGTCCCTGGCCGCAGCCGTTCACGGGCAGCCTGAGCAAGCCTCGGGGTCACCGGCGGGGCGCAGACCTCTGGGCCCTGGTGTCAGGGGCTCCGCAGAGACGCTTCCTCTGGCCCCGTTGTCGGTTCCCACAGGCACCCACCTGCAAAGCCGTCACCTCTTAGCTTCTCCACGGATTTGTGGCTGCTTCCCCTCTCAGATGCCTCCTGGCAGCTCTCAGCAACGTGGTTTCTCGGGGGTACGGGCTGTGCGGGGCTCGCTCTCAACCCCGCCCCTGGGGGGTCCCCACTGTCACCTAGTGCCAGCGCCCGTGGGGCCTAGGGAGCCCCATCCCGGAGGGGCCTCTCCTGCAGCTCCTCCACTCCTGCCCGCGGCCTTGGGTGGTCAGGGACCCTCTGAGGCCCAGTTACGTTGTCCCCCAAATGAGGATTAACCCACCCGCCTTAGGTGGAACCCCAGGGAGAACGGGCTTGGTGAGACAGGAAGGTCTGTGGCCCCTACAGGTCAGTTCTCGGTGTGTTGGCTTCTCCCGTCCAGCACCTTCAAAGAACCTAAGAGCAGGGAAATGGAAAAATGAAAGGAAAGAGAACAAACCCATAAAAGGTTTTATGAATTATCCAGAACTGCTGAAGGGTCTGCACCTATTCACAAGGGACTTTGATCCTTGCAGACACGGCCAGAGTCAATGGATAAAAACAGTGGATGCCTACTTGGACTTGAATTTCAGATAAACAATGAATAATTTGTTAGTATTTTTAAAAAAGTTTTTAGGAGCACCTGGGTGGCTCAGTCTGTGAAGCGTCTGCCTTCAGCTCAGGTCATGATCTCGGGGTCCTGGGATCGAGCCCCACATCAGGCTCCCTACTCAGCGGGGAGTCTGCTTCTCCTTCTCCCTCTGCCCCTCTCTCTGCTCACACTTGTTCTCTCTCTCTCCCTCTCTCTTTCTCTCTCTCTTTAAAAAAAAAGTTTTTTTTAAAAAAAAGTTTTTAGTATACATATAGTAAGACATTACTAAAATATTATTCATTATTTCTCTGGGATTTTCTCATTTAACACATCCTGGGACAGAGGGAGGCAAGGAGAAGCCAGGACTCTCTCCCTTCACAGGGGAGAGACGGGAAATCCAGGGGCACTGGGGCCCCTACCCAGTCCCACCTTCTCCGGCCTGGCAAGCTGGCTTTGGGGAGAAGTGGGACTCCCAGGGGGTGGGGTCCCCAAGCTCGCCCCCATACATGATCCCCACACACACACACCCTGCCTTGCTCAGGAAAGGACCCAAGGCAGGTGAAGTCACTGTTCTGCGTGTGCACAGGAAGTTTTGCACAGAAAGACTGAAATTTTATTTTGTACATATATTGAAGAGGGGACTGGAGGAGGAAGAGACTTTTGTCTCCTACTGAGGAAGATACCCGAACTTGATTACCAGAAACCCAGCTGACATCGGAAAAGTGGCCCAGTTCTCAGAGGACAGTGACAGCTTTACCCTCCCTCCAAGGCGACCAGGATGCCTAAGAAGGCCAGAAAAAAATCAACTCTAGGTAAAGGAATTTTACCATTGGGGGCAGCCTGTAAATGAAAATATAAAGGCCTACGTGGGTCCTTCACTCATTCTTTTAGAACTAGAGACGCCCTGGCCCAGAGGTCAGAGACCAGCCCCTTAGGGGAACCGCTTGGGGCAGCAGACACAGTGCAACCCGCAGGCCAACCCCGGCCCACCGCCCGTTCTGTATGTATATTTTGCATTCTTAAATGGTTGAAAACTTCCAAAGAAGAATGATATTTTGGGATGTGAAAATCATATGAAATTCAAATTTCTGTGTCCACAATAAAGTTTTATTGGAACACAGCTCCACACATGTGCTTTTACCTATTGTCTGTGGCTGTGTTCATGCTACCAGGACTGAGTAATTCAATTCAAACTGAGAGGTCGGATCTGCAAAGGCAAAAACATTTACCGTCTGGCGTTTTCCAGAAAAAGTTTGCCAACAGGAAAACAGAACTGCAACCCAAGGTAGCAAGCGCTCCGGGGGAGGGAGGCACAGGCCGCTGCCGGATGCTGGAGGGCCCAGGGACCGGGCTTGGGGAACTTTGCGGTGAACGGCTGGGGAAGAGCCTGAAGCAGATGGAGCTTTGGGGACGGTCCGCTGGAGTGACCCCCCCACAGCCCACCCGGCACGCACTATGCTTACCCAAACACGCCCTGTCCTGCGTGCGCTCCTGTATGCTCAGGAAGAAAGCCTCTGTCCTAAGTGCTAAACATTTCAGTAATGGAACAAACTCTGGGGAAGGGACAAGTTTTCAAAAGATGAAAATGAAATTTTCTGACATAAATAAATCATCCATCATGAGCTTCACGCTTTCCAGCCCCTAAAGCCCCTGTTCTGACGGTCAATCCTCCCTCCTGTGTCTTTAAGCTCCCTATAGATTCTTCTTCCAATAAGTCTATAAAAACCCCCAACAGAAAAACCTCCCTGGGCCCCACAGCCTCTCCCAGACCTCCCACCATGCCCTTCACCTTCAGAGCAACCTCTCCCAAAGGCTCCTGTGTGTGGGGTCTGTGCTTCCCGGCCTCCCTCCCCGGCCTCCCCCCACCTCCGGGCCTCCTGCCCCAGCCTCCCTCCCTGGCCAGCCCTGCTCTCCCTGTTCCCACTGCCACCTCTCAGAGCACAGCCAGGAGGACACCCCCATTCTTCCTGCAAGCTGGCCCTACAAAACCCGCTCGTCCACAGCCTCTCCCCTCCCTGTGACACTGCCAGGCTCTGCCTCATTCTTGCAGAACTTTCTTTCCCATCCACCTCTGGTTTCCTTCCTTCCTCTGCGGCCTCTTCTTCTGGTCTCTCATCGTTCCCCTTTAAACATCAGAGTTTCTCAAGGCGCATCCAGCTCTGACCTCGTTCTCTCTCCCCAGATGACTTTACCCAATGCTGTTGGCATTGTTGGGAAATACCAGCTCGGGAGAAAGACTCCATCCTCGTTTGTCAAGCACCAACCAGATTTTTCGCAGGCCTCACTGAAGGAATTAGATGATAGTCCTCTCCTGAAAACCTCCAGGAATTCCTTCCTGGACGTAAACCCTCGCTCTTCCATCAGTGGCCTCCCCATCCCACTGGGGCAGGCCCATCTACGTTGTGGCAGCCAAGGAAGGCTCTGTAGTATGTGTTTATGGACTCAAGAGAGGGTCTACGATAAAGCACATGTGGCGCATAATTAGAAAACAAAGAATTACATATTCCAACTTAAACAGAACATCCCAAGGAAGACTTCTGTAACTTCCCTGTGTCTAGTTAAAACCTCTAAACAAAGAAAAGTCTAAAACCTCTAGACAAAGAAAAGTAATTCTGACCACGTTTAAGATCAGAGAGCTAAGCGTCTAGGACGCTTTGGTTTGTTGGGCTTGTGGCTCTGCCATTTCCTGGCTGTGTGACTCTAGGAAAGTATCTTAACTTGTCTGGACTTCAGGTTCTTCAACCTCCAGAGGGAACCAATCAAAGTTCACGGAGTTAATTGAAAAACCAAGTCGCATATGTGGTGTCCGGTGCTAAGGGCAGCACAGAGCACATAAAAATGCACAGAATAAATGATAGTGTAAACTCCTTCCCCCCAAAAAAGTAAAATAAAAGAACAGTATGGCAGGAAAAAGGGGGACGTTCAACAGAGGCACTGGCTGTATACCCTGACGAGGACAGTGGTTTCATAAAACGTAGGAAATGCCAGAAGGCTTTCTCAATTCCCGCTAAGTAGTGATGGCTCACCCCACCTCCACACTGACCCGACAATAAAACCAAGAGACAGACTAATGCTGTGTTATAACCTAACAATATTAGATCAGGCTCTCATTATATGTGGTGTTCCAGGGGACACGTGGCTTAACCTGTGGTAAATTTAAATCTGTTTAATGACTTGTATTATAACAAGCTCCTACCATAAATAAAAGTTCCCAGGAGAGGAGGGAGTCTCGTGTCCCATTACCATGTCATTCATGCTGATAACACAAATGCATGAACTGGATCAGTAGAGTATTTATCAAATATGCATGTGTGCACACTGTGCTGCTGGACACTGACCAAAAGGATGTCAAGGCCTTGTGCCACTGACGACGGACAAATCCCCATTAATCTACGCCAAGCTAGCCTCTCATGCTGTGAACACGTGCCCACAGAGCAGAAAACACCATCCCCGGGCCCCCTCGGCCCTGGGTCTGCCTAAATCCAGGGCAGGCCTAGAGGAGAGACACCTCACCTGTCCCTGCTCGCAGATCAGCAGGACAACAGGTCGGGACACAGAAGCTCGGGCCCGGGCCACTGGCCAGGCCTTGGGACCCCTGCAGCACCAGTGATTTTAAGCATAAATCTCCCAGGGACTCCTGACAGACAAGCCCCGTGACAGCTATGCAATTACTGCTGATGGCCGACCTTCCAACGAGGTTCCTTTGAATTATAGGAATCTTATTAGAAGCCTCTGACCTCTTGAATTTGTGAGGTAGAAATCGTCTGAAAATCCAATACTCTTATTTATGCCAGCTCTGCAAAAAGGGGGAAAGAGTGACTATATGCAGACAGACAGACATGCACGCGCACTCCTGCACACGGCTCTGAGCTCCGGGTCGTAGGACGCCTCTCACCAGGAGGCTCTTCTCATACCAGGACTGGCTGGGAGCACGGGGTGAGCTGCCCTCCTGTCCGGACTGCAGGCTCTGCAGAGAAAGTTCCAGCCCTCTTTCCTTACAGAGAAGGAACGGACACCCAGAGGGAAGCAGACAAATGGGACTCAGCTGTACACGCCCTGCTCCCCTGTTCCCTGGGCCTGGGAGGGAGCGCCGGGGTGGAGGAAGATGCCCTGGGCCAGGCAGCAGCCCCCAAGGGAGGCCAGGAGGAGGCGGGGCCTTGCCAGGGGCGGGGCTAGGAAGGAGGCGGGGTTTGTGGGGATGGGAGGGGCTAGGAGAGAGGTGGGGTTTGTGGGGAGGGGAGGGAGGAAGGAGGCGGGGCTTGTGGGGATGGGAGGGGCTAGGAGAGAGGTGGGGTTTGTGGGGAGGGAGGGAGGAAGGAGAAGGGGTTTGTGGGGAGGGGAGGGGCTAGGAGGGAGGTGGGATTTGTGGGTAGGGGAGGGGCTAAGGAGGCCGGGTTTGTGGGAGGGGCTAGGAGGGAGGCGGGGCTTGTGGGGGCTAGGAAGGAGGCGTGGCCTGTGGGAGGGGCTAGGAGGGAGGCGGGGCTTGTGGGAGCTATGAAGGAGGCGGGGCTTATGGGGAGGGGAGGGGCTAGGAGGGAGGCGGGGCTTGTGGGGCGGGAGGGGCTATGAAGGAGGCGGGGCTTATGGGGAGGGGAGGGGCAGGGCCCAGGAGGTATCTTACAATTTATCCTATAAGGAGGGCAAAGGGAGTCTTTTTATTTTTAATATAAAAAATTTAAAAATTTAAATTAGAAAAGTGTCAAAGCCCCTGGGGAAGGGTTGCCTGGTGCCAGCAGGTCACATGGGCTTTGATCCATTCAGAATCCCAGGTACCGGGGCTGGTGCCTGGCGCCCGCCCCCCATCAAGCATCCCAGGAACTTGGCGTCTCCGAGGAATGTGTCTCCTTGCTCATCTGCATCCAGTGCGCTTGTGTGATGGAAGCTGTTCGGGTTCAAGGGTGTTTCCACCAGCACAGCTTACTGGGGACTGCATTTTCTCTGGGGTGCGCAGTGAGCTCTACATCAAAGCCTGATTGAGCAGAAAATATGTGCTAATGTTCACAGCAGTACTCTATTATAGTATAAGTGTGCTTGTAAATATTCACTACATGTTATTACGCCATTTGAACCAAGAATATTGGGAGGTGAAAGGTCGGCCTAATGCTCTCTCCGGAGGCAGCAGTTTTGAATATAACCAAATGGGATAATGGTCAGAAATACCCAGAGGGGGCAATGTAACACGTCGTAAAGAATTGTGCTGTGAGTTTTAAGTTTTCAGGACAACAAAGATGCCAACGAGATGGCTCATAAGCAGTCATTATTAATGGAATGACAAGGCTAATGTTAAGCAGAATGTCTTTGCGACAATAAATCTCGTCCCCATGCCATTAGTACTCCTTACAACTGCAAATAGCAGTTAGGTTATAACCTAACACGGTGGAATTTTATCCTCTCAATCTCTAATGTATTTTATAATGCTGTTAAAGTCAGGAATCGCAACTGTTTAAGCTCACTTAATCTAGGAGAAGTTTAAACACGAATTTTAAATGCAAAAAAACTGCTTTGATATTAGTTTTTCTTAATTAAATAGATCTTTTTAAGAAGTAGATCCTTTTAAACATGCATCAGCCTGTAGCAGATGAGCATTGTTGAATTTTAAATGCCACACTTCTATTCGGGCTCAACTTTGCCTGTCGCCATGAGTCTTTTTTTTTTTTTTTAAGAAAAGAATTATCTTCGTGGAAGAACCAGGTTGCACACTTATTTGTTTGACATTCAAGCTCCTATTGGGGACTGAGGTCAGTCTTTTAAGATAACTTCTTTGTACACTTCCAACATAGTTTATTTTTAAAACCGTTAGCTCATCCTGCCAGCTTATTTGACTGCCTTTAAATATCACGTTACTTTGAAGAAAAGATGAACATCATACCCTCCTTTTTTTCTTCCAAAGTGACCACAAGGATGCTGAGAAGAGGAAGGCAGCGCTGAAGCAAGGCGCACCCCTGATGGGAACAGCAGCCAGTACAACGGGGTGCCAGCAGCTGCCCCAGACCCCCCGCCCGGGGCTTCCTGGGTGACGCTCCCAGAGGACACCAGTCCTAAGGGCAGGTGTGAGGCCAGCACAGGGGTAGCGGGGCCTCCTGCTGGGGTAGGGGATGCCAGCCCTGCAGCTCTCTGGGGAAGACCTCACTTCCTCAGTTCCCACCCTGCCTCCAACCGCATGTCTGGCCTCAGGTACCTGGAACACGAGGCCACGCCAGGGAGGCAGCCTTCACCCAAACTCCCTGAGCGATTCGTAGAATCTCGAACACATTCGCCAAGGATGCTCTGATCCAGTGAAAGGGCTCCACGGTGCTGCTCGCTCTGGCTGAGCATCTTTCCCTGGTTCTGAAGGCTCCTCATCTCCCTTGGAACAGGTCACAGGGGACGGGGGTGACCTCTCGGAACTCTCAGCGTGAAAACACGAGCAGGGGCCTGAAGAGGGAAGCCCCCAGAGCTTCCACAGCAGCTCCTCCTGGAGAGACTGGGGGGCGCTGGTCGATTTCAGCAGAGGGACGCGTCCCATTACCCTCAGGCTTCCTCCCCACGACCATGTCACATGCTGCCTTTATTTTTTTTTAAGATTTTATTTATTTATTCATGAGAGACACAGAGAGAGAGAGAGAGAGAGGCAGAGAGGCAGAGACACAGGCAGAGGGAGAAGCAGGCTCCATGCAGGGAGCCTGACGTGGGACTCGATCCTGGGTCTCCAGCATCACACACTGGCTGAAGGCAGCGCTAAAACGCTGAGCCACCGGGGCTGCCCTGCAATATACTTTTAAAAAATATATTTTAATTATTTATTCGAGAGAGAGAGAGAGAGAGAGGCAGAGACACAGGCAGAGGGAAAAGCAGGCTCCATGCAGGGAGCCCGACGTGGGACTCGATCCCGGGACTCCAGGATCATGCCTTGGGCCAAAGGTGGCGCTAAACCACTGAGCCACCCAGGGATCCCCTGACATAAATTTTCCAAGTATCTCTCAACTCTTGCATCAAAAAACTGTTTCTAACGTAGGATCATGCAGTTAGAAGGAACATTAGGGTTATTACAGCGTAAGAAAATTAAAATGCCCCCAAAGGCAGGGGGTTGCCTTTCATCGGGGGGTGTAGTGTACAGGTGAGTGCAGGGTCCTGTGCTGCGGTGTCACTGAAGCCCGTTCCTCCACCCCGACCTGGCCTCATTCCCACAGGAGCCACACCAGGAGCGAGGTCAGACATGTCATCCAGGTAAGTGAAAAGAGCAAGCTACAGAATGTGCCCAATGATCCATCTCACACATGCATGTGCACAGACACACGTGTGCACAGGCATAGGCACACACATGTGCACACATGCGCACACACATTGCATCTCTAGGTGTGTGCAAAGCTGCATGCACAGGCATAGCAGGATGGTCCTTAAAGGGAGGGACGCTGGGGCAGGGGAGACAGAGGGTTCCAGGGGGATTTGACTCTACTTAATTGTTGAATGTTTGTAAGCCCAGAGACTTTTTAAAATATTGTCATACAATGAGTGTGTATTTTTTCAGATTGCTGTGGCTGAAAACAATGAGCAGAGGGCCTAGCCGCACCCAGGTTTTGCAGAAAGTGCCCAAGCATCCCTGGGTCTTTGCATCTCTCTGAGGAGCCTCAGAACCTTGCACTGAGCTGACCACCTTTGAGGCTGCCCGGTCAGAAGGAGCGACCCCACCTCGGTTTCCAAAGGTCCTGGCTCAGCCCTGGGTCGGTGGGTGTCTCAGCAGAACTGAAGCTCCCCTGCCCTGTCGGTGGCTCTGCAGGCAGCAGCAGCTGGACACTGACAGGCTGCCAGGGAGCCCCTGCCCAGCTGGGGTGGGGCCTGCCGTCAACGGGGCTGTGCTCACCTGAAAACGTATGTTTAATCGGAGAGCCACCTGTTTGCGTGCGACCTGAATACAGGCTCCCCTCAGATTTGTAATGGGGACAAAAAGGGTCGTATTGCGCGTTTATTTTTTGAGAGATGGGAGTTTCATATTTAGTTCATACAAGGACCTTGTGGCCAGGAAGGAAAGATTTCTAAAAGCCAAGCTCACCTGGTTATTTCAAACCCCCAACATCTTCATTGCACAGGTTTCTAACCTGATGGCTTTGTCATTGTAAACGTAGCATCCAACGGAAAGGAAGGAATTAGAAAGGCCTCATGGTCCCGAAATCATTTAAGAATTACTGTAAGCTTGAAAGGCAACTTCGAAATCAATGCCATTAAAAAAGAATGTGCAGAAATACAATTAAGGTTAATATCCTTATGATATAAATAGCTCATATAAATGGGTAAGAGAAATGTAAATGTCCCAACAGATTAATAGGTAAAGGGCAGAAATAAGCAATTCCAAGAGCAGAGAATACAAATTTTAATATGAAGGAAAATGTTTAACTACATGGTTAATCAAAAATGAATATTAAACATGACACAATTCTTCACCCACCCAACTAGCGGACGTTTTCCGTGGCAACGCCCAAAGCACAGACGAAGCATCAGTGAAATAGGAAATGTCATACAGTGTTAAACGCAAGAGAAATCACAGCGGCGCTTTTGTAAAACAATTTGACGATAAGTGATGGGAGCCTTAAAATATTCGTGCTCTCTGACCTCATAATTTTGTTCTGAGAATCTCACCCCCAACAGGACCGTCTAAACAAGTAAACGTTTCTGTAAAGATGTTCACAGAAGTGTTATTTATAGTCACAAAAAATGTCAAAATAGCATTTAAAATAATAAACATCGCAAAAGTAGGAAACCAGCGAAGCAAATCACATTCCCCGCCTTTGATGGAATATCATGTCATCGCTAACGCCTCTGCGTGCGAGGACGGTAGCGTAAGATCTTAAACTTGCGTTACCACCCGAGGAAACCTAAAACAGGTTGAAGCTCTATGTCCTGTTGATGACAACTGAAAAACACACGTACCGAGAAAAAGAGGTCGGAGAGAAAATAGACCGACCAAGCCCGTGCGTTTGGGAACGAGGACTCCCGGGTCTTCACAAAATCCCTCCTGACCGTGTATCGCATTTAACATCCACGTGGAGGCAAATCCTCATCGTGTTCTTCCATTTGAGAGAAACGGGAGCAGCAGGTGACAGCGGGCGGCTGCAGGCCTGCCCCTCCGTCCTGGTCAGGACGCGGAAGCCACGGGGGGCCGCCCGCCTCCAAGTCGCAGCGCTCATTAGAGAGGCGCCTCTGTAGGATTTGTCGCTCAGTGTTGGTTAATTGTATCAACTCCCATTAATTAATTAATTCTAGAGGGATGCTATTTTCTAAGCAGGGGCATGTCCTGGGGAAAATCACCTCTTCTTTCTTTCACCCCCCAAACCCACCGCAGGGCTGCAGCCGCAAACACAGGACAAGACGTCTTGACGGTCCCTGGAATCAGACTGTCAGCCCCCACCTGTGCAACACGCCCAGGGATTACTTTTTTATTTTTATTCTTCATTTTTTTAAAGATTTTATTTATTTATTCATGAGAGACACAGAGAAAAAGGCAGAGACACAGGCAGAGGGAGAAGCAGGCTCCATGCAGGGAGCCCGACGCAGGACTCGATCCCGGGTCTCCAGGATCACACCCTGGGCTGAAGGCGGCACTAAACCGCTGAGCCACCTGGGCTGCCCCCAGGGATTACTTTTTTAAAAGAAAAAAGATAACTTCCCAGCTGAAAACAAAGTGGCTGGCACGTAGTAGGGATGAACGTGTGCATTCGGTGGAGGGGAAGCGTCTGCTGTTGTCAGGAGGACGTGTCACTGGAGGACGCACTGCGACGTGCGCACATCTTCCCAATGCCCCAAGGTACGGTTAACTTCTGTGGATCGGAGCAGTTGGGCTGCCTCCAGGAATCTCTCCTTTGGGGTCCCTTTCTCTCCATCATGCCCCAACCCCCCGGGGGAGGCCGTGTGGGGCCAGAGGCAGGAGCCCCAGACAGGAGGGCAGGGTGTCCAGGGCCCCCATCCTCCCACTGACAGTGCAGCTGATCCTGGACGAGCGCCTTAGTCTTCCTCTGCCTCAGTTTCCCCATGCAAAACACAACTACAGACCGTCCCGAGCGCATTCTTTAATTCTCCGCTTCTGGGGCTTTTTTCAAGCTTAACACAACAAGAATAATTCCACTAGATCCTGTCAACTCAACCTAAATCACTCGCTGGTATAAAGATAAATTAGAAATACTAATGCTTCACGAATACATTACTCTGTACTTCTTTTACTTAGCGAAACATTTAATTAGTATTTACTAGAAAATTACTATCAATTACTAAAAATGACTACAAATTACTAGCAAAATGGATAAATTTTCTCTCTACCACTAAAATAAATTCAATTACTAACTTTAAGTAATTGCGGGTAATTTATTTCTTGGAGGGCAGAGAGCTATAGACAAAGTGGAAGGGGATGATTAAGATGCTCGGGGTGGCTGATTTATGAGGGAAAGTTAAGTAGCTATGTCTGGGTGGTTGAGCCGAGGGGGAGATGCACACCGCAAGGCGTCCGCAAATAGCTCAAGCCGGGCGCAGACTGCCCCCGTGGCCTCGCTCCGAGAGGGGCCGGGACGGTCGGCCTCATCCGGGGTTTCCTGCTCAAGCACAGACATTGAGGTTTTCTCGATGGTGAAATCGGAGACCCTGGCGCCCCGTCCCCAAGGACATCAGCGACACCGAGTTCTCACACAAGGAAGGAAACGCTGTGCAGGAGGATCCCAGGAGCTTTCAGGAGGGAGGGCGAAGATTTATTTATTTTTTAAATTTTTTTTATTAGAGTTCGATTTGCCAACATTTAGCATAACACCCAGTGCTCATCCTGCCAAGTGGAGGGCGAAGATTTAGATGCCAAGTGTCAAATAATTGATGCCCCTCAGGCTCCACCGAGGGGAGAGGTCTTGGGGCCCCACACCTTGTCACTGCTGCTTGGGTGTCAGCGGGGGGGGGGGCGGTGGCGGGGCACCAAGGAGGCTGAGGTCCCCCTGCCCCGTGCAGACATGTCCTGCCCGGGCCCGATGCAGCCCACACCAGGCACAATCCGCCAGCAGCTGCCCGAAGCCTCGGCACCCGACCCCACGGAGAGGCACGTCGATGACCACCCGCCACTGATGCGGAGAATGAGTCACACGTGACGACGCCAGGGGGAGGGCAAGGGCAGCAGGATAGTGGATTCGGCGTCTAAAGAGCTGGACTGGATTCAGATCCCGCCGGCACCTCCCCAGAACGGATCCCTACCCGCCTCGACAGACAACAGGATACGGCTCAGCAATGAGAAGGGACGAGCCGTCGGCTACGACAAGACCTAGAAGAACCTTAACGGCCTGTTGGGTAAAGAAGACAATTGAGCAGGCGACTTACTGCAGGACGCTAGCTCAGGGACATTCTGGAAAAGGTGAAACTACAGGCCAACAAGGAGATCAGTGGTTGTCCAGGGTTGGCCCCGCAGGGACGAATAAATGAACCAAAGCCCCACTGCACACTACGAAGAGATGCGCTCCGTCCATCCCATCCCAAAGCCCCGTGGCCCCTGGTGGTGCCCCTTGATGCGCAGAGGACCTTTGGGGGCAGTGGGACAATCCCTGGAGGTGCTGTGGGGCAGGATCCAGGCCCCCATGCCCTCGTCGAAGCCCGCAGGACACGCAGCCCGAGAGGGGCCCAAGGTAAACCGGGTGTGGTGGTTAATCAGGGCGTATGCATATGGAGTCTATTACAGAGGCCGTCCTCAGCGTGGGAGAGGAGCCACCAGGAGCCAGAGCCGTCGAGTCTGGATGCAGGTGTGGGGTTGCCCTTGTTCCCTCTTCACGGGACTGGGCCGTCAGGTGGGGGGCCCGCCAGCAGGACACATGGACCGTGGCCCCAGGCACAGTGGCCCTAAACACCGGGAGCCCACAGCTGGTGGGGGGGTGTCCAGGGAGCCCTGGCCCGCTCCCAGGGAGCCCAAACCTCCTCCCAGGCCCACCTCGAGGCATTTCCCACCACTTGCAGGAAGGCCCCACCCCGCGAGTGTAAGCGGCCTCCCCCAAAGCCTCGGCCTCCTGCTCACCGCCCCATCATCGTGTCCCTGCGTCCTGGGTGAGGACGCTGTGACCCCGCCACGGCTAAGGGGAGGTTCTCTGAAGCACGAAACCCACGCCCAGGAAGAGGCTCCATCCCGTCCACAGTTTCAGTGGCAGAGGACGCCCGGTGATCTAGGCCCGGGGCCGCGTCTGCGGTCCCGAGTGGGGCACCCAGGCCAGGGACAGCGGGGCAGGATGAGCAGCGTCAGGGTGAATCCACGGCCCTGGGATGCCACGGGGCCCCAGGGCCTTGGGATGCGCTGCGGACACCACTGAACACGGGATGGGGCTTCTGTTCATTTATCTTCGATTCCTGCCCACGACAGAGACAGCGAAGCAAGAGCAAAGGTCCGCCTCCCGGCTCTGCAGCCTGAGAGACCCACGCAGACCCCGCGGGTGCCAGCTCCGCCGCAGTGCATGGGGCTGAACCGGGTCCCCAAGGTGAGCGGGATTCCTGTAAGTCCAATGAAGACGTCCCAAGTTTTCGTACCGTGTCACACACCAGTTTAACTTCGGCACTTCTGGGAAATGTTACCACCATCTAGAAAAATCGACCTGGACTAGTCCTGGGGAACTTGCAAAGGCATTTAAATCGGCTCCGAGTACAGCCTTAGAACAGGTTGACAGATACCCTCTGCCAACCATTTAGTTTTGACTTAATACTGCAATTACATCCTGCAATGAAGAGGAAAATGCTCCGGTGCAGTCAATCTTTGGTTCTTACGCTAACAATATTAGCTGTGCAGAATTTGCCTAGAACAGGGTAATAAAGAAGAAGAAACCTGAATTAACCAGGTAGGGTTGCCCGCTAGGTTGGCTGGGCTTTGCCATCCCGTGGACTGAGGGAGCTCTGCGGGCAGGTGTCTGTGTGGTTCTGTCCTGGGCTCCTGCCGCCTCCCCTCGCCCGCTGCTACAGGTGCACGCCTCCCTGCTTCTGTGGGGGGGTGGGGCTGGTTCTTCCCCGTGCAGGGCAGGGGGCAGAGTCAGACCTGTGGCACCTGCCACCTGCTTCCCTTCCCAGAGCTGGCCACCAACCTGGCGCACCCGAGCCCCCTTCCCTTGTGCAAATAGAGCGAGGAATGGACTGGGCGGCCCGGTGTCCTCTGGAGGTCGCCCCCTCGCCACCCCGTGGACCGCAGGCCCTTTATCAGGGCTGGTCCCACTTTCTCCTCCAATTCCACCAACAGTCGAGGGCTTGACCTTTGCGAACTCCTCCCAGCACACGGTGGCCAGATAAAATACAGGGCACCAGTTAAATGTGAGTCGCCAATAAAATACAAATACGGTTGTTAGTGTCAGCAGGTCCCAGTGCTTTACTTAGGATTTACTCTAAGTATCTTGGATATAGTTATACCTAAAAAAAAAAAAAAAAAAAAAAAAAAAAAAAAAAAAAAAAAAAAAACCTCATTTATCTGAAACTCAGATTAGTTAGAAGTCCTGTATTGTTATTTGCTACTAAATCTAGCAACCTGCTCCCAGACCCCTCCTGAGGCTGAATTCTGTCTCTGGATTCCACACTGTCATTTTACAGGAGCCGCGTTGATTAAATGCACCTTCTTCTCATCCATGCGGTTGGCACTGACCTTGACCATTACTGACTCTTCCACAGATACTCTTCAAACCTGGTGAATCCCAAGTAGAGAGGGGTCACCTTAGCCACCTCAGCCCCTACCCCTGGCCTGGGCCTCAGGGACCTACTGTGTGCACAGGCCCAGGGGCCTTGTGGGAGCTCTAGACGCAAGCGAACCACTTTAACACAAGTCCACAGCCTTCACCAAAATCCTCTCTGGCCAGTTGTGTTTTACAATTCTAAATTTTTCAGATTTTAGAAAGACGATACAGTGGGTATGCCTTACATCATGTAAATTATATTTAAGTTGCGTTATGCATATTATACATAATAGCTTCTATTATAATGTATCATATTACATATAATAGCATAAATACTTATCATACCAGCAGGCTCTAGGGCAGCATTAAAGACAGGGGTGGGACTGCGGGAAGCCAGTGAATGCCTAGGGCCCCCGAAGAGAAGACAATACCTCTCACCTCACTGCTCAACTTCACCGGAAAATTGTGCGGCAAGACATCGAGATTTCTTAGCAGGAATTTTATCCAGAACGCTTTGCACTCTGTGAGGTCCTCCAGAAACTGTGGTGGTTGGAAGGATGAGGGCCTTCCTTCTGGGATCTCCGGGAGAGCAAGCCCAAGCCGAGAGGGGCAAACTGCTTCACGGACTCCCCCCACCCTTCAAAAAGGACCCTGCTTGTGAGAGTGACGCAGGATTACACCCGGGGAAGTAAAAGCAGTTGTCCTCATTGGCCCTCATCCCAGCGGTAGAGGGACCTGCCCACCCAGCTCAGGGCCAAGCCAGGTAGAAGCTCTGAAAGGCGGTGACAGTGGCCAGCTCCCAATCACCTTGGCCGTCTCCAGACAAGCCCTGGGTGCCAGCGTGGGGACCCGGGCTCTGTGCGTTCGCCTGGTGCCGTCCACCGTGCTCAGATACGATTAGAAGTCCTCAGAGTTTACACAAGGAAGGAGCAAGGGTAAATTTCTCTATTTAATATGCTGCACCCTTTCCTTCAAATCCCTCCACACTCAGAGAGTTTGTCTGAATGGACTCTTGGATAAATAGAGCCACATAATTGCTTTGATGTACCAACATATCCGAGTGTCAGGCTTATGAATACATCCTCGGCCCATTGGAAGGAAGTGTGTTCAAGGAGTAATTGCTTGGAGTCAGTATCGTCCGTTCTTATTTTAAAGAAACCCTCTCACCCTCACACAATTATCACCTACAACCTCACAGTCCAATACGGGAGAGCCGCGAGCCCCGCGTGGCTGTTTTTGGGTTTAATTCACTAAAACTAAGCCAGTTGTAAAGTTCCATTCTTCAGCTGCACCAGCCACATTTGGAGGGTTCGGTAACGGCGTGCGGAGTGGCCACGGCAGCGGGCAGGGCGGGGCAGGCGTGCCGCCTTCCTGTCGCGGCAGAGAGCTCTATTGGACAGAACCCATCGATAGAGGTGGGGGGCGATCGCTCTGTTCCTGGCAGATGACTTCCTTCTTTTGTTTCCCGCAGGTCGAACCGCATCCATGTCACTCTTGACGTTGTTACTAAAGCCGGTGACACCCCGTGAGGCCGGGGCGACAAGATTACACCTGCTGAAGTCAAGACCCAGTTAGGAGAGATCATCCTCACCGACCAGTGGCCTTGGGGTAACTGTCCTCGGCCTGCAGCTTGATTCCCACACAGAATGAAGCTCACGTCGTGAGGAGGGAAAAAAAAAAAACGTAGAGCCCCACTCTGACATCAGTCATTCAGCGAATGTAAGCGACCCTAAGGCACCAGCCATCTCCTAGTGGCCAAGTTCACAGGATGTGCTGGAGCCCCTCTCTCCTGTGACATCTCGGCAGGATTCCTGAGTACGATTGCCTTCCCGGACGCGCTTGCTCCTCCTCCTCTCCGGGGCCCACATTCTCTGTTCCTCCCACGTCCCTGGCCTCCCTTGCTCTGTCTCCGTGCCGTGGTGCTCCGGGGGCTCGGATCCTCTCCATGTCCCTGTACTCTCTCCCCAGGCGATCGCCACCTCCTGCGGGCACCACTCCCACCTGCAGGCTGGCGGACTAGGTCCCTCCTAAACCTCCACCCCATTGGCCTCAGGACGCCTCCTGTTGACCAGGAACCTCAGACCTGACGTGACCACACAGAGCCATCACCTCCACCAACGGGCCCAATCAAGACACCTGCTCCCCTGTGCCCTTGGGCCGCTCCCTGAGCAGGACTCTGAGGGTCACTGCCGATTCCACCTCCCCCTTCCCCCGGAACACCCAGTCACTGCCGAGCATGGTCACTTGGGCGGACCACGTCTCCTCCATCTACCTACTCTTCTCCATCCCCTGCTGCTCTGACCTAGGCCCTGCCATACTTAGCTACCTGCATGCCTAGCTCTTGATTTATCCCAGGCCTGATCCCACCCTCTCCGATCTATCCTCCCAGTGAGATCTTCCCAGAGTGCAAATCTGTTCTTGTCATTCTTCCTAAAGGTCGTCAGTAGCTACCCACTGCCTTCAGGATAACATTCCAGCTCTCTAGAACAACCCGCGAGGCTCCCGTGACGAAGATTCTCTACGCTGGGGTCAGCAAATTTCTTCTATAAAGGGCCAGAGCGTAAATATTTGGGGCTTTGTGGGCCCCAGAGTGTTTCTGCCACTAACACTCATCTCTGCCATCATAGCGTGGAACCAGCCACATGCAAACAAGTGGGCATGGCCGCGTACAATAAAACTTTATTTACAAAAACAAGTGGCTGGCTGGATTTGGCCCCCGGGCTGTGGTTTGATGACTTCAGCTCTGTTCTGGGACAGCCCTTGCCCGTCCTCCGCGGAGCACACGTACCAGTCCCCACGGGGCACCGGTCGCCCTTGTGAGCTCCCAGACTGCAACCTCTACACCCGCCCTCCACTCTCCCACTACCTGTAACTTGGCTTGTCCAGCTCCCGGGTTAAATATCGGGCCCCAGTTTAGGGGACATTCCCATAGGAATCTCTTCCTAAAACCTGGACCACAGGGATCCCTGGGTGGCGCAGTGGTTTGGCGCCTGCCTTTGGCCCAGGGCGTGATCCTGGAGACCCGGGATTGAATCCCACGTCAGGCTCCCGGTGCATGGAGCCTGCTTCTCCCTCTGCCTGTGTCTCTGCCTCTCTTTCTCTCTCTCTCTCTCTGTGACTATCATAAATAAAATAAATAAATAAATAAAATATAAAAAAAAAACCTGGACCACAGTCTGTTTTTAAGTTGTGCTGCTTTCAGGAAAGTCGGTACTTTTTTGTAGAAACACAATCCTTATTGGAAAAAATATATACGTACACACATCCTAAAACCGGATATAACTTAGCACCCTTAACGTGCTGAAGTTCCTTTTCCAGGCTTGTTTCTATGGGTCCTCGAGCTATACCGACACTTACTTTTACATAATTTGTGAAATAACCTGTACAGGCTTGACATCAGATTTTTAAATGTATATTGTGAGATTTTTCTCATACTATTGTCAATTACCCAGAGAATTAACTTGAATACCAACACAACAGTCAGCCTTACTGATGCCCCGGCCTCCACCTCGCTGTGCCCCGTTTGGGATATTTCTGATTTTTCTCTCTTAGGGAGAACACTCGGAGGAGCACCTTCGCACACGGCGCTTTGAACTGCGTCACTTCGCATTCCCGGAGGATGGCAGATCCCGAGAACCGCACTGCGTCCAGGGCGTACAGAAGGCCCCTGCAAGGATTCCAAGGATGCCCTCCTGCCGCCTCGGCAGCTGCTTCTGCAGTGCCCGGCCCTCCTCACTTTGATGAGCATCGGGTGCCGTCATCTATCTAACCTTCGCTCGGCCACCAGGTGAAAACGGCACCCCAGGGGTTCGGGCCTCACCTGCATCTTCCTGGCCAGGGCCAGAGGCGGTGCTTCCCCGCAAGGTGCCCGGCCCTCTGTGTTTCCTCCTCCACATCATGCACACCACCCCCCGGGCAGGTTCCACGCTGGCTGGAGGCTCCCCATGTGTCTTGGGACCCTGGGTGCCTGATGGGGCTTTAGGAAGACTGTTGAGTAGAAATGGGCTGACGGCCCCCACCCCCCAGTGGCCCAGTCAGGGTTTCAGAAGCTACCCCACAGCGGATACGGGGCCAACCGTGCGTGTCCTTCGGGTAGCAGAGCGAGGCACGGCGTGGAGCATGGCAGGTGCACGGCCCCAACCCTTCAGATCAAAGCCAAAGGGCACGGAATATTGACAGCGGGGCTCAGTCGCTGGGGCTCCTGGGACAATTGCACGGGCGGCCCAAGTTCAGAGGAGGAAATGAAGCCACAGGGGGTGTCGCTGGGCCTTCTGAGGGGCCTCCTTAAAACCCACGAGCAGAAGGTTCAAAGAGAGGCGATTCAGCCACTTAGCGCCTGTCGGGGAGGAGCCCTGCCTAGGTCACCGTGCAGGTGGCGGAGGCTTTTCCCCGAAGATGGGGCTGGCAGAGAGGTGCCCGGCGCTCTTCCATGCCATTGACAAGAATGTGCATTGAGGCAGCTTTGGGGAAGCGATGTAGCCATGCCCATCCGGAGCCTAAAAATAACCGAATCCTACCCTGGAATGTCTATGTGATCTTTAAAACTCCGTAGGTAATTCTGGTGCTTCCTGTGATTGAGAATCACTGTATGGGCTATTGTACAGCTCCTCAAAATGACACTGGCAGAATTTTTAATAACACGAATGGGCTTTAGTTTGCACGTTATGCTTAAAAAGCAGAACACAGAATTATAAAAATTTTAAGTACGCAGAAAGGAAACTGGAAGTGACACAAAATAGGAACGTTCAACTGAGTCATTCATTCCTTTATTTAACAAATATTTCTGAGCACCAGCTGTGGTCCCAGCCAGCAGTTTTCAAACTTTTTGATCTCCGGATCGCTTTATACTCCTCCGAAATTATTCCGGACCACAAAGAGCTCTTGTTTATACTGTTACATCTACTGATATTTACCATATCAAAACTAAAATTGATCACTTGAGAAATATTTATTCATTAATTCCTTTCTTGAAGAAATAATAAATCCGCAACATATTAATATGAAGAAAATACAGAGAGAGTGATATTGTTTTACATTTTTGCAAATCTCTGTAAGTCTAGCTTAATGGAAGACAGCTGGATTCCCATATTTGCTTCTGTATTCAATTGGTGGTGATATCACCCTCCGTGAGGACTTGGGACAATTCTTCCACATATTCACGACAGAATGAACGTGAAAAAGGCAAACAACGTCTTAGTTGTTCTAAAACTAGTTTTGACCCACTGTTAAGGAAATAGTGTTAACCTCATGGACCTTAGTAAGGTCCTGGAAATCCCGGGAGACCACAGATCACACTTTGAGAACCTTCGATCTGAGCATTTTTCTAAGTTTTAGCTGTAAAAAAAAATCACTAAAGGAAACAAAAGCAAGTTCCTGCTCTCATTGTCTTATTTTCTGTTAGGAGAAGAAAGAAAACAAGCACGTCAGCTGCAGGTGGGAAGCGCGGTGAAGAGCGGGCCGAAGGTCAAGGAGGGTGCTGGCCACTGGGTGGATATTCCTCTGGGTGGTGGCTTGGGGATCTTTCTGCTTTCCTCATTGTTCAAATTTTCTATTAAGGAACAGTCTGGGGACACCTGGGTGGCTCAGTGGTTGAGCGTCTGCCTTCAGCTCAGGGCGTGATCCCGGGATCCTGGGATCGAGTCCCACATCGGGCTCCCTGCATGGAGCCTGCTTCTCCCTCTGCCTGTGTCTCTGCCTCTCTCTCTCTCTGTTTGTCTCTCATGAGTAAATAAATAAAATATTTTTTAAAAAAGGAACAGTCTGACTTTGCAACTTTTAAAATCATTTTTCTAAATGCATTTCTAAATCCATTGCAAGGAGGCATTTATCGATGCAACATTTTGAAGCAGAATTGGAACTCTGTGTGATCCCCCAGCATGCCCACCAGGCACACACCAACCTCTCTCTGCTGTTTCCATGGTGCTCATCCCGATGGTCCCTGGAGAAAGGTCTGGAGACACACAGATGCTTGGGGCCATTGTCAGCCCCCAGGAAGGGACCACCTTCTTTGGGAGACAAACATGCAGACAAGATTAAAATGCACATCATTACTCTTTGTTGAAACTAAGTTGCTTCTGGGCCTCACCTGATGGACTCCTAGTACCCTGGCCTCCAACCCCCGAACACAGAATGTAGCCTAACCTCAGGTGGGGTCCATTTTTCCCATGGGCCCTCCTGCTCTGTCTCCTGCAAAGACTTCAGCTCTTATTCTAGACCTGATCCCTTAGCTCTCTCCGCTGCCCTCCCCAGGCCATGATACCCAAGAAAAATAAGCCATGCTTTGCGCAAATGACCACAGAAGAGTTTACTGGGTATAAATAACGAGGTTGAATCTTCTGGACAAATCGATGAAAATGAGGCATATTTGTGTTCCCGTGTGCTTCAGCACAGAAGACCAGAGGATCTTAGGCTCGAAGGACTGGTACTGCCATTGTACATACAGCCCTTGCGCTTTAGGAGCTGTCTTCGTCTCCTGTGACCACCGTAACCAAGTACTGTGAACTTGGTGGCTTACAACAATAGAAATTCATTCTCTCACAGTCTGGAGGCCAAAAGTCCAAAATCAAGGTGCTGGTGTGGCCATGCTCCATCTGAAGCCTCAAGGGGAAGATCTTTCTCACATCTTCCAGCTTCTGGTAGCTCCTGGCATTCCCTGGATCTGGGCCGCGTCCCTCAAATCCTGTCCCCGTGGTCACATGGCCTCTTCCTCTGTGTGTTGTCTGTGTCTTCTCTTCTTATAAGGACATGAATCACAATAGATCACTCCGGTATGATCTCATCTTAACCCAATTAAATCTGCAGAGATCCTCTTTCCAAATAAGAGCACATTCACAAGTACGAGGGTTAGAACTTTGGAGGGACACAGTTCAACCCATTACAAGAGCCAGACCAAGGGAGGGGGAAACCAGGGGTGAGTGCAGTCAGCAAGGCCAGGAGGACCACCAAGGTCAGGGCTGCAGACAGGGCCTTGGACATGCCGACCAGGAGGCCTCCGTGGAGCCTGATGTGACCATCGTCAGGGGAGGCAAGTGATTGGTCAGAGTCAGGATTGCAAGGGGTGGTTTGCACACAGAGCTGAGACAATACAGGCAGTGACTGTGTTCTGTCAAGAAGCTCATTATAAAGCGAAGGTGTAAAATAATGTGCCAGTTTGAGGGGGACACAAGATTGAGGAAAGAATTTCACTTAGTAATGGTTTCCTTTTGTTCACCTTTGGGGAATGGGTGGCGAGGCTTGGCCTTGGTACTCACAGCGATACAAACACAACCCATGCAGTCAAGGGTTTGCTAATACTGAAATTTCTTATTTGAAACTCTTTTTATTTACATATTTATTATTTACACAGTGAATGTATTGTCTTTTTAGAAATGCCACAAAATTTAGATTTTAAAAAAGTAAGGGGCTAAAAGGTAATCGTACCTAACAGTTTGGTGTACATCCCTCAAGACTTCATGTTTCTGTTTGTACACATATTAATATATATTTTAGATAAATGAGTCGTACTTGGCATAATGTTTTTGTAACTTGCTTTTTTCATTTAACAGCATATTGTGAACATTTCTTAGATCAAAACATAGAATAACAGTGTGTGTGGATACACACGCAGACATGCACGTTATTTTAAATCACTGCACGTTTTCCACTCGGTGACTGTATCATAATTTAATGAACCAATTCTCTACTCCTGGGCTTCAATTTTTACCAACCATCCTTTTTCTTTACAAATTAGTCTGATTAAGTTTTAAGATAAATTGCTGGATCAAAGAGTATCACAACTCCAGTCTTTTCTCATGTATTTGTGCACTTTCCTAAAATTAAACGTATCTTACCCAAATACTACCAGCTTTGTCTGAAATTTGGGAAATCCTGCAGAGAAAGGAAGGTATGAAGCCCACAGACAGTGTCACAGGAGAACAGCCTGGGCTGCTCTCACCCTCGCCCCCGCCCAGGAAGGGAAGCTGCGTGCAGTGTGTGCAATCTTTTTAAACGATGCTTATTGTTTGTCTGGATTCCTTTCTAAATATAAAATTAACATGAGGGAGTTTTTTAAAAATGAGGACTGGTTAAATAGATAGTGATGCATTATGCAAAGCCCATTTTGCTCTGTAAGAGAAAAAGGAAGCAGAAAGGTGTCTCTCCTGTGATATGATATTGCATGGAATGCAAGATTGGTCAGAAAACAGTAGAAACATGTAAACCCAGCCTCTTCCTTGCCATGATATCTTTGCATTAATTCATGAAACTGTTCAGCAAATATTTACCGAGCGGCAACATCTGCAAGGCAAGATTAGACAGGCAGATGAAAGATCCTTTTTGGGACATGGGCACAGAGTGGTGGGACATCTGAGGTGAGGACTCAGGGGTCAGGGTGCTGTGATAAGAGGAGATATCTCAGGGAGTATGTAGCCCCCAGATCACAGAGCGCAATAAGACAGCCAACCACCAGGACCCCCAGGCTCACAAAGAGCCAGGAAAGGAGTTAGGGGAGAATTCGCGGGCCAACCAAGACTCTCGCTTGCACAAATCATTTTGGCAAAGGCCGAAAAGGCTAAGAACCCCATGTTAATAGCAGTTTAGGGTTCAGGAACTCCAGACTATTGTTGGCTGGACCCTAACTGGAAACCACATCAGAGGATAGTTTGGAATACCCAGTAAAATGCTGAGGGTAGTTACCCTGTGAGCGTGCAATCCCCCCTTGGCCCGCGGAAACAATCTCACCAACACCATGTGTGTGGACTATGTGGATAGTAGTCTCTGTGCTGTCCACGATAATGAACACGTTGAACTATCTGACCAACCAGCGGAGTGCTCCGCAGCGTGAGCCAGGAGGGTACCTCTGTGCGCTGACAGGGTGGAAACAGCAACGGGCAAGTTTAAGGAGGTCTACTTGTGCAAATAGAAGCACATACACATGTCTGTGTAGATGCATCTGCACAGATTAGGCTAGAAAGTATCTGAAAGGCAATATCAAGCCGTTCACAGCAGTTTCCCTCACGGAGGGCAGGACAGAGGTTGATGGTTTTCAGCTCTTGCTCTCATAGGGACCGTGTTTCACAGCACGGGACATTGGACTTTTATTTAGTTAAAACAGTCACTTGAACAGGAAAGGGCCGGGAGGGGGCTTGCCTGATGCGCCCAAAAGCCAATCAAGCTTCCCAGGCAACAGTGAGACCCGGGTAGGTGGTCACCGCTGGTTGGCAGCAGACAAGAGCTGGTGTCCCTGGATTTGGTCACGTGGTCACATCAGCATCAAGCATGTGGCAGGTGCTATTTGAGCCCTGAAAGTGAAGGTCGTCAAAGGACTATGGGCCATGGCACCTTTGTGATGCGAATTCTGAAATAGGGCTGGAAGGTGCTCCAAGTGCTCCAGACCCTTGGGGCAAACACAAGTTCCTGCGACTCTTCCCTTTCCAGCTGGGACCCGGAGTCTGGGGGACATTGAGCGTTGTCCAAAGTCATCCATAGAATGTGATGGAGCCAGGATGACAGGTTTGCCTCTGGGCTGGAGTGCAGGATTGCACAGAGGGGCCCACTGGGGACTGGGGGCCTGAGCTCATAAGGGGAAAACGTTGGAGCAACTGTAGTCTATCCATAGCCCCATAAGGCAAAAGAATCTGAAATCATGGGTGTTGTAGGCTCTTAGAAACAACACGTGGTCATTGGTCTTGTCTTTATTCCCAATTATAAAATTGATGTGGGGTGGTGAATTTTCCAATCTCAGGACATAATTGAAAGATAAGAACGTGTTCACCTTTTACGAAGTTCCCGAGTCTTCTTCAGGAGCACACAACATTATATTGTGAGAACATGTATTTGAATACTGGATATGAAAGTGTTCAGTCATCCTCAGAAACACGACAAATGTGAGTCTCTTCCCTCTGTCCAGATGTCGTGCAGCTACTGCACAGGTTCAATCAGCCTCTTCTGATGCCATGATGCCGAAGGGCACAGGACCACACCTGTGCCCAAACGGGAAACCTTCTCCCCCCGGGGACGGCCCAGTCCAGGTCATCACCTGCTTCCCAACACCAGTGTCCAATCCTGGATCCACTGCCATGAGTGCCTGAAAGCTCTTCATTTAACTGAATTCAGCAAAAAAATCTTAAAAACTAAAATGGATAAAGCTTAATAGTGTTTGGCATGCAACTAAAAACGGAATCTGCGGAGCTGGTAGGGAGTCCTTGCCACCTGCAACTTTTTTAATATTTTGATGGTCCGGGGAAGATGTGTGAGGAAGAGCGGGGCAGGCTCCCTGGCATCTGCTGACGTCTCTCAACCTTGCCTGCGCCCAAGCGCAGGAGGCCCACGCTCGGCCCCGCCGTGAGTTCCGACACCCGCCTGCCAACGCGGCCTACGACCCTGCTTGTCACCTCACAAGCCACTCTTGGCGTGAAAGCTCTACGAGATTGCAAACATTTTGGAAAATCGCATCGATGCCGACGTGATGTTTGTTTCCTATTTGGTCAGTTTTATTACTCCATACATGATGTTCCCCAAAACCTTAAATCCCTTTATATGATCAGCCAAGAGCGCGGTTATGACTACGTGGAGGTCGCCGCCGCTCTGGGTAAAGGGCAAGCTTTCCTCCCGGCAGCCAGTGTAAACATTCAGCACACTCCCCCCGCTGTTGCGGTGATTGGGGCCTCGGTGGCTCCGTCAGACTTGTCGGGGCATCCCCGCCCCCCCAGCCCCCCAGCGCCCCCCCAGGAGCAGAGCCAGCCTGCGGGCCGCATCCCAGGTGATTTACAAACAGCTCCGGCTACCTGAGACGTCCTGCACCCAAGAGGCTCTCGGTGTCCTCAAGACCGCAGTGCCCCCCACTGGGGCGGACGCAATTAATGGTCGCTTGTCTTCTCATCAAATTTTACTTGGAGGAGTCTACCGCCACCAGACAGGACCATTCTTTCGAAGCTGTTACGCGTATTTTAAGAAGCCATTATGATCTCTAATTTAGACACAGCACTCATCAAAGTGAACGTCTCGAGTTTTCAAGCGATTCGCTTTTCCCATAAAAATCATGCCCTTGTTACTGAAATTAAGTCCTTACGATGTATGTAAAAAATTTATTTCCAAATTGTGTCTACTTTTATGAGCAAAAATAATCAGGAAAAGCCACTGGCTACAAAAACTGCAAGCAAAATGAACCTTTAAAAAGCTAATGACTTAAGGGTGGTTGTACAGACATATAAAGTATGTCGGGGGCTTACACTATTTGTCATTAACACATAGTCTGAAAGCTTGGCTAATATAATGTGACACAAAATTAGTCAAACACAATTCATGCAATATTGTTTAATTTTACTCCTCATTTAACTTGGTTTTAAGCAAAATCATTATGTCACATGATAACGTTCACTTGAACAAGAAATATTTCATAATGGTCGCTGCCTTTAGAAATGAGTTATTAGGGGCTCCATGCTGAACACATTCTTAACTATGAAAACTATAAAGCTAATAGCTTAATCATATTTTGACACCATCTACATACTTTATGCATTATTTACAAGAAAGATATAAAAATGAAACCACTGAATATCTCACACAATACTTCACAGTCATAGTTAACTGGTTAAAAATATACCACATTTATCTTCCAGGGGCTTTATATTTGCATATAGATATTTGCATACCATGTTGCAATGTGCTGTTAATGTAAAATTTAACCTTTGTTCTTTCTCTCTGATGTGCAAGGTATACTCATTAAGTTAAAAATAATGGCAAAAATAAGTCTTCTGGTGATATACATTTCATAAATTATTCCCCAGAGCAGTGAGGAAAGGTAAAATGTGGGTGGGAAAATGTTTAATTGAATTAATTCCTCATTTTCTGTATTTTTATTTTACAACTCAGAGACAGAGCAATTTGACTACTATATGTCAACCCTATGAATTGCAAAGGACCTCCTCTCAATTATTCAAAGTGTCAACCCTCTTAATCCTATATTAAAACAATTCCACATTTCAGGACTGAGATGAATGTGTAGCACCATTTTGCACACCTGTTAAATGGATGGCCTTTTACTCAATGGAGGGAATACACAACCAATATGCATAGAACATATTGCAAGATCATTAGACATTTGGGCCAAACGTAGCAACTTTTGGGCTCACGTTAGGTTATAACATGCAACGTCAGCTTCTTATTAAGCCCCATATGAGCTTTCAGGGAAGTGAGACAAAGACTTAGAAATCTGGTAAGAGACTGTTCCTTGAATTATCTGAATTTCAAATTCTCGTCGGCATGTCATTGATACCACCCAAGCCGAAAATGCATCGATGGATTAGACCCCACGTCTTGAAGCCACACTGGGCCAAGCAGAGCGCCGGGACTGCTCGTGAAGACAAAGGGAAAAAGAGCGAAGGAGTCCATCCGCACTAGGCCAAGTCCTGCAATGAGGCCCCTGCCCAAATGGGGCCAGCTTGGGGGAGCCGCGGTGTGCACCGCCACGCGCAGTGGCCGTGAGAAGGGTCCACACAGAGTGCGAGTCCGGGGAGCAGTAGAGGACGCGAGGCCACGCGCCCCACGGTGACCAGTCAGAGCTGGCAGGACAGATGGGCCGCGAGAGAGACTCCGGCCTCGGAGGAGATGCAGGGACGCAGCCCGAAGGCAGCTCCCACCAGGCATCTGCAAGGTGCAGAGCGGGCGTCCGGGGGCCCACTGTCCCTGGGTCCCCTAGAACCCCAGCGCTGCCCCCAGGGGCAGGACGCGCGGGAGCCCGGCCGCAGCTTCCCCGGAGCACGGGCTCCTCACCCCGGCCGGCCACCTCACTTCGCCAGGGGCTGACCCATCACCACAGCCCCGGGTCCCCCTAGATTTCCAGGAGGGAGTCGGGGAGCGGGGCTTTGCTGTGCTTCCCTCTCCGGGCAGCGTAGGGCTGAGCGCCCACCGCGCCCCCATTCTGCAGTGACCTACGTCCACCCACTGCCCCTGCAGGGGACCCACTCCATCCCGTGGGGCATCTCCTGGGACGGTCACCTTAGGTGTGCTGCTCCCGGGACCCGGCGACCGTCTTGGCCGCGTTGCCATAAGGCCACCTGGCTGAGCTGGCGGGGGGCCCTGGGCCACCGTCCGGGTCACGAGCCCCCCGCTCCCGCGCCGCCAGCGGGGCCTCGCCCTCCTGGGTCGGACACGCGGTGCACGGGTGGACGTGAAACCTCGTGAGCCGTGGGGACATATTTATTTGTGTTTAGTCCAGTCTTCCGGAGACTCTTGCTTCCTCCTTTTGGAGCCACTGAGAAGATAAATGCGCTGTGATTAGACCTCGTTTTCTGTACAAAAGGAAAGAATGACCCCAAAATGCTAAGTGCTTCTCGAACAGGCGGCGGCGTTGGCTCTTTAACTAAACGTCTGGGTCCCCTCGAAATGGAGGCAGATCCATTCTGCAGAAACACAGTATTGAACTTTTACTTATTTGCTGTGTTTTCTGCACTCCTGCGTGTATGTGATTGTTCTTGTAAAGGTTCTTACCGAGGTAAATAAAATCGTAGAGGCTTGGAAACACACTATTATTACAGCGCGGAGCTAAGGTATACAGAACGGGGAATAACTCTCTGAGGAATAAATTACATGTGATGAGGGCTAAAAGGATACAGCTCCTATTTCAGGAAGTCTTCCAGGCGAAGGCAGAGATTTGGCAGTTTTAGCGCGCCTTTCAAGACAATGCACGTACACCAAAAACATTATTCTTCACAGAGCGCCCCAGAGGCCACGGCTGTCACGTGGATGCCATAGTTATTCCGTTCCCTCAAATTCAACACAGATCTTCTTTATTAATTTTAATTTGTCATCAATAACCTGACAGGCACTCTTTCGGCAAGAAATACTGCATTAACTGTTTCACTCACTGTGGCAGCTATTAAAACGGGGATGGTGATTAGCAGGAATGAGGTCAAACTGAATAATGTGAGTATAAGTCGCTACCAGCGAAATGTATAACACAGGAGGATTTATTATGTTCACTTGCTGAAATGTAATTTAAAAACAGGATATCACCACCTGCTATGCTGGCTCGTAGTGTTACTCAGATCATTTAAACATTTCCCGCTAATATGTTTATTTGCTTCTGGCATATATTACCATTTACTGTATTTCTAATAACTACAGTTAAAACGAACTTAATTGTTGCTATCTACTTCATGTAAACATAGCAGGTAAATAAATCATCCCATGATTAGCCCAGACAATGCAAATTAGGGTGATTTAATTATCAATATTGGCAACAGAAAAATTAGTATTTATAACCTCCTTGCAAAGGACCAAATTTGGTTCTCTTATTGAAGAGTCTGTTTGCTAAAGAAGGATGTCACAGGGATGCGGGAAGACTCCACTCGGCTAGGGATAATGTGACACAGCATCAAGGGTGCTGAGAACATCGCTAAATGTTTACAGATGCTAGGCGCTCACACGTAAACTCTACGTGCGCGCTTTCTGAAAAATCAGAATCCCAGGCACATTGGCAGGAGTCACTGCTGATCTGGAAATCACCATCCATCCACAGCCTTTGGCTGCACTTTTTGAGGAGTTCAGATCAATGCTGGGTTCCCTATCATGGCTTAAACATTTTTTTTTTAAATTGGGAGGTCATTTAAACCCCAGGCCAAATATAGCGAATATATATTTTAAATGTGCAGCATATTTTAAAGACAAGGTCATTTTTTAGGACTGCGTGCCCGTGAGACAAAGCAGCCGTCAATAATCTTTCTCTGAGTACTGCAGGTCAGTCAGTCTGGCGTTTAATCCTTACACCAAATACCGCGTAAGCCACTTAATTTAAGATCTTTGAGACTCAGGTTGGTAGGGAGTTGGGGCTACGCTGTGGATGGCAGCCCAGGGCCAAACCGGCAGAGCCACCGGAAAGCCATGGGATTAGGTCGGCAAAGCAAAGTGGTTCTGTGGCCCCGCCTACAGCCTCGAGTCTTCCTCCCTGACCCCGGGGGCAGCCCTGGTTAAAGGCCCAGCCTGGAGGACAGGCCTTCCCCACGACTTTCACAACTGCTCATTTGTGCAAAAAAAAGAAAAAAAGAAAAAAAAAGCCGGGGGGAGGGGGGAGAGAAAGAAATTTTTTGCTCAGCCATTGGAGTGGGGTGGTAAAAAAAAATCATGGCTTGGCACCACATTCCAAAAAATCGTGGTTTTATTTTAAGAAATATCAAGAACTATTTTAAGAAATAATGTGTAAAAATCCTTTCTGGGCAGCCCGTGCATCCTGGGAAACGAGATGCGCCTAATGCCAGAGAGCCGGCATTCATCGTCGGGATTTGCTTTATCATGGGCAAACTGTAATAAGCACCACTGTATGTCTTTTTCTGAATCTGAAGGGGGAAAAAAAAAGCCAATAAATATCGCCCTCTCTCAACAATTGCCATCCTAGACGCCGGCGCTCTGTGTGAATGCAAAGTGAACATGCAAAGAAAAAGCCACAGCAAGGATGCACGCCTTTGCCTCTTTTACTGCTCTGAGCTGCCTCTCGCCTAAATCAAGCAATGCTCCAGGAGGCAATTCCAGTTACAGTATCTCCAGTGCCGGAGCTGTCACGTTAGACAATCAGAGAACTTTTAGAAGAAAAGCAATGAATGCTAAATGTCGCCGCGGTCCTGTGTGCAGGGCCCCGGCACCCACCTCACCCGCGGCGCGGCCTTCCCGCCGGCCCCACCCGCCGCGCAGGAGGGCCGCCAGGACCCCCCTCATCCCAGGCGCCAAGTACAGGGCTTTACACGTATCAGCTCCATTTGAATCGATGACGGGAGCGATGTTTGTAATTCGACATCAAGCAGCCCCGGTGTCTGGCGTTTATTTGTGCTGTTGTTCTGGCAGGTAATCCAAGGGCCCCTCTCATCCGACATGTCAAGTCTACAATCAAACAAAGAGGACCGGCGAATTCACTTTTACAGTTAGGCGAGCTGAATGCTATTACCCGTGTATTTGTCACCGACCTGCGATCCCAGCCTCTCATCTGCCATCCGGATGGATGCTACAAAGTGAAGCGTCGGGGACATGCATTTCCCAGTAACTACCTGCTGCCAGCTATTATTTTAAGGATCCTGTGATTTTCTTTTATTTTGAGTAGAAAAAACAAGGCAGCTGCGGTAATAAAAAGGCGTATCAACTAGTCACTTCCTGGCAGATTTGTCACTGGTGTGGATACAGCGGAGCCTTTTTTGTTGTGGTTGCTAGAAAATGTATACACTCGAATATAATATTGTAAATCTGGAGTATGTGCTTCCAATAAAACCCTTTTTAGTACCTTGCATACTGGTAAACAAAATAAAAATGTATGCATCTTGTAAAGAACTGCCGATACATATATATACACGCAAGATGCCACCTACAAATCATGCGTTGACAGGAGATATTTTACGTTATATGATTTTGGGGTGAAAGTTATTATTTTTTTTATTCCTAAATCACATTAACATAGCCACGCAGCCATACATTATCACGGCTCTCCGGTAATGTCCCTAAATATTTCCTAATGATGGATTGTATTTTAGAGCCTCCTAGGACCCAAGTTTAACTGTATAATTCCAAGTTGTGAATTAAATTGCAAAAACCCAAGTGCTTCTGGTAATTCTTTTATTTCTGCACATGGCATCGTCACCACGATCTCCTCCCCGGCTCAGGACACACGAAACCCTCCAAAACCATCCGGCGCCAACACAACCTCAGTTGTTCGGCGCGTGTTTTGCAATTAATCAGGTCGGAGCTCTCCCGGGCTGACGGGTCCGCGGGTGACACCTGGAAAATCGCCACCAGGTGTTTGTCAGGCCACGTACCTGGGGGCAGCGGCAGCCGCTCCTGCCGCTTGTACCTGGGAAGCCCTGCGTGGCTTGGGCACCGGGCTCAGAGGCACAGGGCGTCGGGCCGCCGCGGGCCCCAGGTGTGTCCGCGGGACTCGCGTCCTGAACAAAGAGCTGGGCGCCGCGCTCCGCTCCGGAGCAGGAGTTGGACAATCCTGCACAATAAGGCGCGGCCCAAACAAAGAGTGATTAATGACTCGCGGTCTCCCGTGCCGTGTCGACCGGGTAGGCTCCGAGTGGGTCTTTGAAGGAGAAATGAAAAGAGTTTCGGGCTTTAAATATTTACTATTTCATTCACCAATGGAGCATGTAAACGCAGAAACAAATATTCAAACATCATTTTCCCCAGACTCCATTTCCCTCATTGGACTCGCATGTGAGGCTTATTTAGGGCCAGAGCCTAAGGGAGGGCGCGGGAGGGAACGGGTGACAAGGCGGGGGCCGCCGGTTCTCCTCCTCAATTTTGTCTGGCACCGGGGTCTCTGGAAGGTTCCACGGTACGTGTCACCCATCCAGTGTGCAGGACCAGAGTTTCAGTCAGATTTTACGGCTTCTACAGGACACGGGACTCAAAGAGCTGTGTGTCTCTGCGTGCAAGGGAGCCCTTTTATTATCATTTGAAAAGGAAACGAGTAGGAAATGTCCCTACAAATCAAACATCCTGAGCTTCGAGATAGGTTTCAAAGCATGGCTGTGTCACAACCATCGTGAGGTGTGACTTCACCGTGGTCCGTTGGGCATGTTTCTCCTCGTTTGTGGGTGTGGAGGGGTGGCTGACAAGGTGCCCGCGCTGGGGGCGCCGAGGGTGACAAAGTCGCCCCTACCCGGGGCCTCCCCCACGGGGACATTCACGGAGCCTTCGCTGTCTCCCCACGAACCCCGCTGCTTGCGCCCCACGAGGCCCTGCGCCACCCGCCTGCACACCCAGGGCCCTTGCAAGGTGCATCCCCCGCTGGGCCACCGGGCCTCTTCCTGGGTCGGGCCCCTGCCCTCCCGCCCTCGGACAGCTGCAGGTTGGGGTTCCCGGCCGGGAGCGCGTCTCCCCCCTCTTGGCCTGGTTTCAGCACTTAGCTCCATCGCCTCTTCCTCTAGGAAAGCTTCCACGCGGATTCCAGGTCACGTTCCCTCCTGCACCCCTCACCGCTCCCTCCCGGCCCTCTCTTCCCAGGACTTACAGAGTCTGGCTTCCTGAGCCCCCTCCACCCCTGCAAGGGAGCAGGCTCCCTCGTCAGCCCTACTACCCAGCCTGGCATGTGGCAAGCTCCCTGATAATTTTTTGAATGATGAGCGAACGCATATGATTTGCTCGGTCTTTATAAACAGGCAAATAGAAGTCAGCCTGCAGGTGCACCAGCATTTCATTTTCAAGCTGAATCATTTAACGCGTTTTGTCTAACACTGTAAATTCTCACAGTACTCATAGCTACGTGACCTCAGCATCCAGATCCAGAAAAAACAGTTTACTGAAAATGCAAAAAAGCAGCATCCATGCACAAGCATGTATGTAAACGCGTGCACGCGCAGGTGCACACACACACACACACGCAAGCACACCTTGACACATTTAGAAAGGCAACCAGCAAGCGTAGGTCTTTGCGGCCATTCGGTGAAGATATTTCCACTTTGCACTTGTAAAGTCCAGAATCTGCCCTGGCTAGAAGTTAAGAAATTCTGTTGGATTGAAAGTCAGGGATTTCACAAAGGGGAGAGTGCCTCCTCCGTTGCTGAGCCTGTGCGTGTGCATATGTGTGCATTAGGGAGAGAGAGAAGGGGGAGCTTGTTGTAGTTGTTGTGATTTTATGTGTGTGTGTGTGTGTTGATTTCTCCTAGCATTGCCTTTCTGGGAGAAAGGCCAATTTTCTTCATTTTTAAAATATCGTAACATTTGTGTTAGCGAAAACTACTATAAATGCCATCAGCTACAGAATTCCAGTTTAATTTTTATTTTGACTTTATCAAAATTTGAGAAAAATATCTTTGGGGAATACAATTATCTGTGCTCAGCCTCAGCCCACAAATAAACACAAACCAACTGTTCCCTGCAGCAGGGAGCGATTCAGGAAAGTCCCTCCTAAGTCTAGATGCTGCGGCCAAGGCAAAAGCTGGAACCGGACCCCACAGTGTAATCTAAACAACATAATTCTGATCCCAAGGACCGCACCATGTGGTCTAGCATATTGAATTTGTAAAAATCATATTAGAAGGGTACACAATATTTACAAAATACAAATAAGGATTTCTCCGCATTGACTCTTACCTGAACACGGGTCAGCTGCTTGTCTGGTTCCTTCTAACAGCTTAATTAAACAAATAAGAGCATTTTTGAAGGATGGAAGGCCCTGATGTAAGAAATCACAGCATTTTAATATTTTAATATCTGAGATTGCCTAATGCTTCAGTAGCGGCTAAACCAGTTAAACTCCTGTTGATGGTGCTGATTATTCTAGGATCTGATTTTCTCCTCTGGCTTCATTTAAAATTGTAATCTTTCTCAACAGCTATCCGCTATTGTTATTAGAATCTTACTTCTTGGCTATTAATGACTCTCTAGAGTTCCCAAAACTGTCCTGGAGTGTTTTAACAAGTCATTCCAAAAATATATTTGGTAAACTAATGAAACTTGGGATATATTTTAGATTATTCACCTGGAATATCCATACTCATTCATACTAATACAATCACAGCCGACGTGATAGTGTATTTCCCGTCATGAAGGGATAATTGGCAGCCCCGCCTTCCCAAGCAAATGTGGTGTCCAGGACGAGACGTGTGTGCACGCCGAGCAGTTCCTGGCTCCCCGGGTGTTAATTATCACTCTTGGCTGCCACCCCCCGAGCAGGAGAGGGAAACCGATTCACTCCAAGTGTATCAGCAGACGCTGATCAAGTGGTGTAAGTGGTGCAGATCGTTGGCAAATTGTCTCGGTGGCTCATGAAATCCTCACAACCAGCATAAGTGGGTATTATTATTCTTCCTCACTCTACAGATAAAGAAAGTCAAAGACCTTAAGCAACTTGCCCCAGGATATGAGGCAGGAGGTGAATGAACTGGATTCAAATCCACTTCTGCCGACATAGTAAAATGAATGAGAAGCGACGCATGTCCTAACTCTCAATTGTCATTAAAATATGTCACCCAAGGTGGCGCAATGGGTTAAGCATCTGACTCTGGGTTTGGGCTCAGGTAGTGTGATCTCGGGGTCATGAGATTGAACCCTGCATCAGGCTCTGCGCTCGGTGGGACGTCTGCTTGAGTGTTCTCTCTCCTTCTCCCTCTGTCCTCTCCCCATCTTTCTCTCTCTCCCTAAAATAAATCTTTAAATACACACACACACACACACACACACACACACACGCATCACCCAAACCTTATCCATTCTACCTTGATGCATAAATAAGGAGCAGACAGGTTGCCCTATTGTTCAGGCATCAGTGACATGGTTGGGTAGGAATTTCCCTCGCTGGACACAGAGCACATGGCATGTCCTGCACTGGAGTCACACCTTTTCATCTCTTTCTTCACGTCACTGCTGTCTTTCAATGTGACAAGTTCCCCTCACTCTAATTCCTCCTCCTTCCCTTGGACTTCGCGTGGTTGAGTCTCTTCTCCCACCTGGTGAGATTTCTCACATTCAATCAACACCCTTTTAAGGCCCCCATTTTATTTGCCTTTTCTCAGGGCTCTGTCCTGGGACTGAGCACCTTGCCTCCTGCCAACCTGCGGGGCTCCTGGACTTGCTCAAGGCTTGAATCGCCCTGGGCACCCTGTGCCTTCTGGTCCCTTTTGGATCCTTTGGCAGACAATGTATGGTTCCAAAAGTCACGTGTGTGATGCTGAAGCGGCATCGTTGCCTCTTCATCGAAAATGCTTCAACGTTTTAGAACTGCCAGGGCTGAAAGAACCTTCAGAGGTAATGGGTTCCCTCCCTCCCTACCCCTTCCACACACACGACTCTACAGACCTGCAGGATGGTTCAGAGACTCGCCCAGGGCCGCTGGGCGGCGGTGGCACCACCGGGGCCAGTGCGGGGCACCTGCAGGGGGAGCGGTACTCCTCAGACGACGTGATCAACATACCTGGTGCCATCCCAGAATACAAGAGGAAGCCACAGTTATTCCTGGAATTTGACGAGTTATATACCAAAAATATCTAACAGCGGGAGCCTGACATGGGCCATGCCACTTGCCAGGGCCCGGCGCTTGGCACAGTAAGCGCCTTGGCCCTAATGCCCGCCCTGCCGGGGGAATTGGCAATGGCCCAGGAAGGAGCACCAGCTGCCGGGCGCCGATCGAGTGATGCAAGCGGTGCAAATGATTGGCAAATGGCCCCAGTTCCTCGTGAAACCCTCCCAGTCCATACACACGGACCTCATCCTTTCTCGTTCTACAGGTGGAGAAATTGTAAGTCGAAGAGCGCAACTAACTTGTTCCAGAATCCGAGGCAGGAGGTAGAGGAGCTGGAACCAAACCCCGTCCTGCCCACCCCGGAGCCCTGTGCTGCCCCGCACCCCGGCCCAGCGTGCATGCCCCCGTCACGGGAAGCATCATCTCCACCGTGATGGCCCCGTCTCGTTCAGCCAGAGGACGCGGAGGGAGGGTCCCCAACACTGCATGCCCGCCATGAGAAGGCCCCGCCAGGCGGCCCCGGTGGCCTTGGAGGAGTACGACCTCGACGCTTTACCTGTTCCGCTATGCTCCTTCTCATTATTCTTTACACACCAGCGTGAGGAATAAGAAAACCTTCCTGCCAAATGGATGGAGAATACAGAGGATGGAGAGAGTCTTTGAAAGAGAAAAGCGCTGATCATTTACCGCAAAGGAAGTCTGTTAGTGGATTAAAGCATATTCCCCGGGCCTTTAAAGATATCTATTAGTAATTTACAGAAATTAGGAGAGCTAAAAGGCCTGTTGTTTTCAGAATTCAGAGCTCAGCCTGTGGCCTCGCACCAGATGATGCTGAAAACCAGCCTCTCTGGGAATTCACATCAGGCTCCAGTTCATAATTTATAGAATGACATATACTTGGACACTGATTAGCTACCTATCAGCTCTGTAATAAAGGCAGCATAACCCCTAGTTTATCATTCATTTATCTGAAGTCATTTTGAATAATATCACAAGATTGTAATGTAATCATTATGCTGTACAGCCGTCCTAGGCCCGCACACGGGGCGGGCGAGGTCAGAGCCCCGGCAGGGTTCACACCGCTTAATTTACTCACTTCTTACACATTTATAGAATTGGAGTCAACAGTGTAGCATCGAAGTTGGACCTGCGAGCAGATGCTTACACAAATTGATACTAAGACGTTCAACAGGAAGCACAAGGAGACTTAATAACTGTAATAATAATCTTTTCTGAGAGTCAGGCTCGCACTTGAGTTTGAAACAAGTCATTCAGTGCTCAATGACTAGCGCGGATTTCCTTTGACTCTGCTCGACCTGAAGGGTTTATCGACAACCACTTTGCTGCTATGAAACGCTCTATTAGGAAAACTGTGTCTTCGGGCCACGGGGAGGATGACGGCAGGAGGGTCGATTCCTCCAAGAAGGGCTTGCCGGGAAGGCTCTGCAGGCACAGCCGCAGCAGGGGAAGGGGGAACCGGGGGAGCCAGTGGCTCTTGGAGATGCTGGGAAAATCCACTTCAGAGGGGCTGAGGGGGAGCAGGGAAGGGGCGGGGGGAGGGAACCCTTCCTGAGCCCCGGTGAGGATGGCCAAGGAATGGGACCAAAGGAACGGGGCTGCATGTGTGCTGACTGCCCTTCGGGCCACACAGGTTCCTAAAGCCACCAGCGGGCCACTGGGTTCTCTCGTTCAGGTCAGTTGACGGATTCCCCCAGTGGCCCAGGAACCGTCCCGGGTATGTGCGGGCCCCAGGGGTGGGGGCTGCTCTCGGGGACCTGTCAGCCCCCAGAATGTGGAAGAGGGAGGAGACGTTGTGATGTGAAATTAAGGAAACGGAGTTTTTGGAAACAACTCCGGAGGGAGGAACTTGCCAGCAGACGTGTCCACCTCCTTGAAGTCAGGGTGCGTGCACAGAGCCAAGACGACCAACACGGGCCCTTTCTGCCGTAGGTCCCAGCACAGAGCTGAAAACTGCAGTAAGGGACAAATGCCAGTTTGATAACAAGCACAGCGAAACTACACAACAGTAACAAAAATTCTGCAGCAGTGAGTTTCCAAAGAATATCTCCACCGAAGTAGAGCGCCGCACGGAGAAAGGTAATCGACGTTCTAGCAAAGCTGGAGTCAAGACTTCAAGTCATTTTCCAGAACGTGCTTGTTGCCATCAAGCATCCCTAACTTTGATTCAGACTTGGGTTTGGCCAACCCTCCGGTGGCCCCGCACACCTTGGTGGCATCCACAAAGGATGTGTGTCCGACAGTGACCAGGCAAGGGGATCTCCTTAGTCGGCCCCAGCCCCAGAGGCCTTTATAATCAAGGTCCAGAGAGAAGGGATGGCTGCAAATGGCTGGAAGACCCCAGAGAGCTGCTGCAGGAGTAACAGCAGGGGATTAACTCGGCAAAGGGGGACCGGGCACAGCAAGAGCCTGCCAGGGCCGGGAGGAGAGGCAGGCAGCACAGTGGGCTGGAGCATGAACAAAAGTGCCGGCCAGACCAGGTCACTTCCTACAGCTGACCTTGGACAAGGTTCTTGACCCTGAAGAGCCTGTTTCCGGTCTGTAAGAAGGGATGATACTGGCATATACCGGATGGGATTCCTACGGCAGGTGATGCATGCACCATTCTTATGGAAGAGCTTGGCCCTGGTAAGACCTCAAAAATGCTTTCTTACTAATAGTTGCTGCTAGAAATGCAGCTACTTTGAGCTCTAGGAAGCAATGCACCTTCTGGTCAAATTTCCTCCACATCAGGGTTCTTAGCCTGGGGTTTTTCCTGATTTGCAGAATTCTTGAAACTACACTCGGCTTTGTGTGTGCATGTGTGTGTGTACATGCATATGTATGTTTATGTGTATGCACCACACACACACAACCACATACACACAGACAAATGTGTGTGCACATGTGCATGCGCACACATGTGTGGTGTCTATACATATGAAAACTATACATTTTCCTAGGGAGATAATCCCAAAATTATATCAGACTTGCAACAGGATCTGCTAAACAAAACAGGAAAGGAACAAAGCCTAAGAGTTACTTAATAATAGCAAGGATGTGGGGATTTGGTTTCCTCAAACATGACTTAATCATCTTATTCCATCTCACCCACCATTCAATCTAAGCCTAATAATTTCCTAGAAAGTCAGGTTCATCAGCTGATAAATGTTTAGGGATAGCCATGGGGAGGAAGGAGAGCCATGGAGCTCCTCGCCATTTGCAGAGGCCTAAGGAGGCCGGTTTTCCAGACAGGCTAGGATTTTATGGAAGCCCTCCTGAAGCAAAGGCAGCTTTAGGATGGGTTTTTCCCCAGGGCAAGTAGACACCAGTGGCCTCGCCACCAAAGGGAAATCCATCAAAGGCACTTTATCAAAAGGTGACAATGAATCAGAAGCAGGGTTTTCACCATTAGCCAGAACCAGGGAGGTACAGAGATGCTGACCAGGGTGACCTGCATCAATGTGGCAGAAAAGGAAGTCCATGTGGGGAGGCCGTATTCTTTGGGGATGTGCAAGTGATGGTCTCCTGCCCCAGAGGACACAATGACTTTCAAAATGACTGTATCCACAAGGTGAGTGGTTGTGTGTAAACACACACTGAATCCTTAATGGAAACAGTCACTTCGGTTTGAAGGAATCGAAGTCACAGTAAACATGATCATATCTTTTCTTCTCTCTCATCCCAGAGAAACACAGAAGCATGCCGACAAACGTGGGGCCCACAGCCCTGACCTTCCACCTCTCTTACAGGGCTAGAATCTTCCAACTCCGATTTCCACTGCTCGCTCTTCACGAAGGCTGTGCACTGACACATGCATCGCCTAAGTTCTGCCCAAGTCGCTAAGCTCCCCATATTATTTTCATCTCCTTAAGAGCACAAAAGCATAAACTATGATGATTTATCTTTTCTTCTGTTTTCAAGATAATGAAATAAGTGAATGACCAAAGGGAACGGAAGGATGGCCCTTAATTTTAATCCCTGGGAGGATTAAAAGATTAAGGGCAGGTGGGAGGGGCACCTGGATGGCTCAGTCAGTGAAGCATCCAACTCTTGATTTTGGCTCAGGTCATGGGATTGAGCCTCACGTCAGGCTCCACGCTCAGCAAGGAGTCTGCTTCAGATTCTCCCTCTCCCCCTGCCCCTAGTCCCCTCTAAAAAGAAAAAAACCCACAATAATTATAATGGAAGACCTGTCTAATCAGATGTTAAAATATACTCTGAAGCTGTACTCCTTGGAATGTAGTGACATTGTCCCAGGATGGACAATGGACACAATTCAGAAATATACCATGTGTCATATGTTTACTTCTATCAAGTGGCATTTCACATCAGTGGGAAGAGTGCATCCTTTCATAAATGCTATGGGGAAGCTTGGCTATTTACTTATACCAAAAACATGTAGATACATTCTTCATACAATTCATCAAATTTAATACCTAATTTTAAAGATTGAAACATTTAAAAATATGGGGTCAGGAAAAGCTTTTGTAAACATGGAAAACAAGAAGACAGAAGGTAGGTGGAGGGATAGAGTAACTGGGTGATGGGCATTAAGGAAGGAACGTGATGAGATGAGCACTAGGTGTTATACTATATGATGGCAAATTAAATAATAAAATTAATAAAACAAAATTAAATTAAATTAAAACAAGAAGACAAAGTTTGGCAGACTTAATAGACAAAGAGATTAGGAGCCAGCTTATGTAAAGAAGACCAACAAATCAATAAGAAAAAGACAAACAGTTCAATAGACAAATGTGCAAAGTACTTGAAAGGGCTCTTCACAAATGAGAAAGATCAAAGAGCCAATTGAACATTGGAAAAAATTGCTCATTCACAATAATACTGCAAGAAATAAAGATTAAAACCAAAACCAGAAATGACACCCTCAGGTTGGCAAAAATATGGAAATCTGACAATATCAAATATTGGCAGAGATTTGGGAAGCAGGATATCACGTTCCCCCCAGTGCAAGTACGATTGGCACAGCCACTGACAAAAGCAAAGACTGTGTGGTCCTAAAAGAACCAAGAACACATGCATTCTACAAATCACACATTTCATAGGCAAGCCTTTGCCTGGAGAAGCTCTTCAAGACTCACTCAAAAGTATATCATATCATTATTTGTAATAGTTACAACTGGGAGAAAGCCAAATGTTCATCAATACAGGAGCCTTAAAAATAAACTGTGTGTGTTTATGTATGGACATGGATACATCTCAAAACAATGCTGAGTTTAAATAACAAGTTACCAAATAAAACCATGATAGTATTTATGAATTTTTAATGCACACAAAACAATACCAGATAGTTTTTATAGTATCTACATCTCCAAATAAAATATTTTTTATGACCTCCTAAGATCGTACAAAATTCACTATAGTAATTTCTACACGCGAAGGGAGGCAAACAGGCCTGCATATAGGTGACAAAGAGATCAACACCACCTTCGCATTTTTATTTTATGTAAAATTTTTAAAACTCGAAGCAGATATATTTAAGTATATATTTGATGCATCTCAGGCAGGACTCAAATGGTTTAGAAGAAGAGGGGGGCACCTGGGTGGCTCAGTGGTTGAACATCTGCTTTTGGCTCAAGTCGTGATCCCAGGATCCTGGGAACGAGTCCGACTTTGGGCTCCCCACAGGGAGCCTGCTTCTCCTTCTGCCTGTGTCTCTGCCTTTCTGTGTGTCTCATGAATAAATAAATAAGATCTTTTAAAAAAAGATAATATGCAAGTGCCTTGGATCATGGGAAGCACTTACTGAATCACATCTCCCATATTCTATAATATGAAGAAGAGGAAGAAGAAGTAGAAGAAGAGGAGGAGGAGGAGGAGGAGGAGGAGGAGGAGGAGGAGGAGGAGGTATCCTCAGCTCACATGCCTAAGACCAGAGCCAGGGAGGCTCCTGCATTAGCTTCATCCCTTGGTCGGCCCCACCTTTCTATCATTCTCCCAGCCCTGCCTCCTGTATCAGTCAACTCCGTCCCTTGTCTGGCTTGCCTCATGGCAGCAAAACATCCAGGCCTCTCACCTTCATAGGACACTATCCCTGGCCCAGAATTTTTAGCAAATATTTCAAGGGTTGCTCTAGTGGGACTGCACAGGTCACTGCCTGCCTCTAAACCCATCGCTGTGGGCCCCAGGGTGAGTGTAGGGTCTGTGTGGATGAGGTCTCCTGGTCTACCCCAGAGGCCCCAGAGGCCAGGGTTCCAGTTAGTCTTCCTGCACCTCAGGGACCCCGGTGGAAATGGTGGACTTCTGAGACGAGGAAGGAAGACCTCCACCAGGAGGTCACCAAAAGGCTAAAGCTCCCCGGGAGCTTCGATTTGTTCATACTCTGATTTCAAAAAAATTTTTATGACTTTACCAATTACAATAATTGGACATTGTTTCCCAAAGACTGTGAGGCCAAAGTACTGGTTTTCCAAAGAATGAGCTGAAGGCCGTCAGAGGGAGGCCCGGGGCCACAGAGAGGAGTCAGGTGAGGCCCGGTGAAGGCTGGCTCCCCAGCAACCTCCCTCCCTGCCCCCCTTACAGTGAAAGGGCGGGTTTAAGGCTCATTTGTCCTTTTAAACACAGGTTAGAAGACCGGTGAATTGCTCTATTCTCTGAGACAATACCTTACCCACAAGGTAATTTAGCTGCCAGTGTTGACTCATCAAGAAGGAGAAGCTGCGACCATTAGCATCCAATTCAAATTACTCTATAATGAACTGCAAACTTTCCAATTTGTAAAATGAGCGCACGCCGGGAAAACTGAAGAGGACATTATCGATATGTAAAGCTCATTTCAACGAGGGCACATCTTTAAAAAAAAAAAATTTTTTTTTCCTAACCTTTAAAAAGAAAATCAGCAGCTCGAAACCTCCGCTCTTGGGACTCACCCCTTCGGCGATGCCGGGTCCTACTCTGCGCTCCAGGCTCCTCTGGATCACCCGGCCATGAATAAAATATCAATTAATTTTTTAATTAAGGAGGCCACCAATAAAGGTGCTGGCAGGACAAAGGGAAAGGTGCCGCGCGGAACTCACATCCCGGCCGAGCAAGGAGAAGGTGCAGGACATGAAAGAGTGAAGGCTTGAGGAAGGATGGAGGGGGAAGCTCTCGGTCCCCGAGCATGGGGACAGGTGGGTGACACGTCCCTGCACAGGAGCACGACTTGGCAGAAGGCACCCCAAGGTGGAGGTCTCCCCCTGGCCCCCATGGCCAGCACCGACTGCACTGTGTCCTCTGCTGGATACAGAAACTTGTCACTCGCCAAATGCCAGAAGCTTCTAGCTTTAAAGAGAAATCATTTTAAAATCACACTTTTTCTTTTTCTTTTTTTCTTAGTCTCTACCAGAAAGGCTCTAGAAAAATTTGAAGGCTTCTTAATGAGACAGGGCTCATCTATTCTGGAACTACCTGGTCCACAGCTTCGAGAACGCCTTTGAGTTTGGTCTCCATGTCCCGTGTCGCCTGCCAGCCGTCACCTGTTGTCATGGTGCCACCTGCTAAAAGTCCTCTCGGATTCCCTCCAGCCTGATGCTTCCAGCGGCCCAGGAGCTGGGGCAGCGCGATCGCTAGGAACTGCCCGTGAGAGCGGGTTGGTTATGCCAAGGCCTCCGACGTGGCCCTCCCACCTTCTGAGAGGCCGGGGCAGGCGGGGCGGCCCCGAGCCCAGCCCTCTCCCTAGGCGGCTGGGTGACCCCGAACACGCTCCCTTCGTCTCTTGGGGCCTCGGTGTCTCATCTGTAAGGCTGGGGGAAACAGGAGGACCTACCCCGGAGTGGGTATCCCAGCCCCCGGAGTGTTCGCCGAGCCCCGGGAACACGGCTGATGGGAGCCGCGTCCCTGGGACGTGAGGGCCTGGGTTTGAGGATGGCGAGTGGGGCTGGGGGCGGTATGGGCGGAGGGTGCAGATGTGGAGATGAGACACAAGTTTAAGCCACTTAAAAAACTGTGCTCCTGATGAACAGAACTTCTCAAAAGAAGTTTTTGACACTGTACTCAATTGACATCTATAAACCACTTTAAAAGGGTGTTGCAGGGCACTGGGGTGGCTCAGCTGCTGAAGCACCTGACTCTTGGTTTCGGCTCAGGACACGATCTCAGGGTCGTGAGATCGAGCCCCATGTCAGGCTCCACCTTCAGCATGGAGTCTGCTTGAGATTCTCTCTCTCCCTCTGCCCCTCCCCCTGCTTGCACACTCAACACATATGTACGTACCTACACACATACAATCTCTTAATAAATAAATAAGTGCATCACAAGCCCAACTGAAAGCCCTAGGCCTCTCCCTGGTCTCAGGCTACTGCCCAGGTTGTTAGGAGCGTCTCCTCCCTTCCTTTGCCGTCTACTGAGGACTTCCCAAGTGCAGACCCTGGCCCAGGCACCAGAGCCCAGAGCCAGCCCCTGCCTCGTGGAGCACAAGGTCTGGGAAGGCGGACAGATGGGCCCAAGCAATTACAAGGCGGCCAGTACAGCAAAAGGGAGGTGCCCGTGTGTGGGGCAGAGTCTGCCTGGGGCCGCAGCTCATCCGTTCCTTTTCTCCCACAACCGGAGATACGAGGTGGCCTTGGTTGGGCTGAGGTGGCAGGAGGTGCTGCAAGGTGGGAGGGTGGGTGGAATGCAGGGAGAGGCCCAGGGTGCAGGAGCCCTGAAGCAGGGGTGGGGGGGATGAGTATGGGCAGAGCTGTTGTGGCAGGAAGAGCGAGGTGTGATGACGATGGCGGAGGGGCGGGCATCGGCCAGGGTCACGCGGGGCGCCGGGGGCCATGTGGGGGTTTAGCCCTTCCTTCTGAATATCTTTGGAAACCACGAAAAATGAAAATACATACGCTTGATATTTCACCCAGTTTTATTCATTTACCTAAGACTTTGGGAAAACCAGAGATGTTTGCTTTACCAAGTTCAAGGCAAGGAAGTTTTCAAGGAAATGATACAGAATCAAAAGCCACTGAGTAATATATTTCCTTGGACGTCTATAAATCTGATGGGTATCATTTTCCTAAGTTCATTTTTCTACCTTCAAGGATAACAATTCAGAAGCCCAGCCAGACTGCATTCATGGTTCAGAGAACTCTTTAAGCCCATTTATATGGGGGGAGATCTTGAAATCTTTCCAAAAATGTGAGTGTATAAATTCCAGCTGCAGAAGACGTGCCTCCCCTTGTACTACGCTCTTGCGTGAGACCCTGTCTACTTCCCTCGACTCTGGACGCCTCTTCCCGGGGCTGGGGAGGAGCGCTCGGTTTTGATCAACCTTCTTCCTCGCTCCTCTTTTTCTTTCAGATACCCTGTCGTTTGATTTTAATGGCGCCCATGCACTTGCCCGCTTACTCAAAACAGCCAAATAAGAGAAGAACTGTCTCGGGCCGCGTCCAGAACTGCAAATCTCCTGGGAATAAACGCTGCCGTGACTCCTTACAGATGAGGTCCCAGCTAGGACATACGCACAGCCTGTGGTCTCTCAGAAACCTCTCAATCTCTGAAAAACACTAATTTCACCTTTTTTTTTTCTGGATGAGTGTTTTTCTTTTGCAAAGTAAGAAAGGATAAGGCCAAGAAGCTTTGTAATACTCCTCCTGGAAAGGAGAAAAAAAGAAAAAAAAGATGGGAAATTGATCCCAGGGTTTACACAGCTCTCCTTCAGCACCTGCCTTCTACCCTCAGCAGAGTCCCCGTGAAGCCGTGGAGGGGGCTGCGCTATCCTCCCAGCTTATGCCAATTCTCCTCAACTTAAAGTAAAACAAAATAAATTGATTTAAAGATGTCCTACTTTCCAAGATCTACAGACTGTCTGCAGAACATTAAGGGAAATTGGCTATCAGCCAGAAGTTTTTCCAAACCACCTCTTAAATATTTTCTGGCCAGAACAATGTATAAAGCCCACACTGTCATCTCAGAGGAGGAAAGACGGATGCTCTCCTGTTGCTCAGAGCCTCTGTTTGGCCCCAAAGCCCCCAGGTACTGTTAAGTTTTATTGTGATCCAATACCCATCTGCCAGACTGGAGCCTTGGGGTGCTTTCAATGCCAAATTTATACAGGCTGATATTTGCATGCAAATATGTAGCTAGAAATGAATACTATAATTAGCATCCGTAGAATTTGCACGTCTCTGTTCTTTAAGCCTCCCCCACAATTTGGGTAGACACACAAGTTGTGGACCTAGGTGTAGATTTCTCTCATTTGATCAAACGCCATTGCAGACTTGCTTTGAGGACAATTACAGCCAGATTTGATCCTAAATGTGAAGACACAGACATGCAGAGATTTCATGTTTATTTAGGGAAATTTCATTCAGTCTGAGAGTCTGGAAGGTCAGACTTATAAATAAGTAGTAACAAAAAAGAAGGAATAGTCTGCTCCAAAAAGCTCTTGAGACAATAAATGAATATAATCAAAGGAAACCCATCGTTTCCTATCACCTGTGTCAGGTCTTAAATCTGGGTCGCAGTCCAGTAATTAGGTGAAACAATTAAAACCTGGATGTTTTTGTAAAGGAAACCAGCAAGAATTAATTCAAACTTAATTGAAGTGAGGCAGCCGCTCTCTTGGATGAGTTGACTAGAGACGAACGGGGGGCTTCGCTCCACTTGAGAAATGGGAGGGGGCTCAGGTGACTCCGGAGGGATCCCCCTCACTCCACGCCAGCTTTCGTGGGGATGCGGTCCTTTTTGGCATGGAATGACTGAATGAGTGAGTGAGTGAATGAGTGAATGAATATAAATAAGGCAAAACAGACTGACTCCTTATTTGTTTCTGGATTGGGATATTACGTAGATTCACTGACTGTGCACATATGTGCCAGGTCTACGGCCCAAAGCACATTCTAGTACATACGAAACAAGGTCTGTATAAGGTCGATGGAAGCTAAGGTGCGCCTCTCTGTGGTTGTGCCGGGCGGGCTGTTTCATGCAGGGACCTCGATTCCATCCCAATTGCCACCCTTGCCCTTTGCCATGGTGCCTGGCACAGAGCAAGAGGTCCAAGACAATTTCTGGATAAAACCATTCATAGGCTTCCTTTCTGTAAGCTCCCCCTCAGCTATAACCTCGTGTCCTGATTAAACTCTGGGATTTGTTGGCTCTTCCTTTTCAATTGGCCGGGAAGCAAACTAATTAGATGGGGCTCTTGGCTCTATGCTATAGGAAAACAAAGGAAAAGCCTATGGAAATCAAGTTGAAACAGAAAGTAATAATATCTATGTACAAGGCTGTGTTCAAAATCTGCCCGAGACCTCCCCACTCGTTACCCTATCTCAACAGCATCTCTACTAAACATGGGGTGCACCCCCGACCCACAGGGCCACATTTGGGAGAGCGGTCTTCGCGTCAGAACGAAGATGCTCCCAAGCAAATGGCCCACCACGGTATAGATACTGTCTGGACTTGCTTGAAAAACTTTCAAAGTCTCATTCAAGAGCCTGTTATGGAATGAAAATTTGGGTCCCCCCAGCCCCCCAGCCCCCACAATTCCTATGGTGAAGCCCAATGCCCAACGTGATGGTGTGAGGAGCTAGGGCCTTTGGGAGATGATGTGTCATGAGGGTGGAGCGTTCACGAGTGGGCTGAATGGCCTTATAGGAAGAGGCAGGACAGCGTGCTCGCTCCACCGTGAGAGGGCACAGCAAGGAGACGGCCGTCGGCAAGCCAGGAAGAGAGTCCTCCCCGGACCCTGGATCTGCAGCCCCGGACTCTTGCACGTTCCCGCCTCCAGAACTGTAAGAACTAAACGTTGCTGCTTAAGCCCCCAGCCCGTGGGAATTTGTTCTAGCAGCCCAGAGCCCCCCTCCAGCACGTGGAGGGCGCAGCTGGCTGGGCCGAGGACAACCAGAGCCTCCTGGCAAAAGGCAAAGGGAGCGCTCTTCACGCATCGTCTGGCTAATGTGCCTTCGACACTGGTGACTCCTGTAAGCAACTGGAAAACTCAGTCCCCGACAGCCCCCTCTAGACACCAGGGCAGGGACAAGTCAGAAATAAATGCTCTTCCGAGGTCAACCAGGCAACACGGGGTCAGTCTGGCATCCCGAAGTCCCTCCAGGGCTCTCTAGTTACCAGGCCATCGCCCTGCCTAGCGCGGCTGGTTTCACCTGTGCGCTGATGACAATGAGGCTGCGCATCTCCTCGCCGTCGCTCGGTCCTCATGCACCAGTTGGGCACCACTTGGTGGGCCCATGCCCTGGGGGTTCTGTGATCCCCTGGAGGGAAATGACTCTCCGTGTTTGGCTGGCCCTCGGTCCCCGGAGGCAGGGCCATCTCCCCTGGTAGTTAACTGTCGCAGCCTCTGTCAAGGACCCGAAGCAGGTGGGGGACGGGGTTGGCCGCCCAGAGGCAAGCTGGGTGCAGGGGAACGTGGAGGGTGCTGAGGAGACCCGGGCTGCCCACCCCCCTGCCGATCCAACGGTGCGCTCGCGGCCTAGTGACGGGCACTCCTTCGCCGTCGGTTGGACGGAGCCTTGGCTACTTCCATTCTGAAGTCACACAGAGTGACACGTCCCTGTCTCTCCGTACATCTTAGTCGACGTGCCACTCAGGTGACACACAACCCACCCTCGGCTGCCCAAGTGGCACACGGGGCGCTTGGGGTCCAGGTGGCCCGCCAGGCACCCCCGCCAGTGGCCGGGGCACGTTGGCCGAGAGCCCCCCGGGGTGGAGAAGGCCACGCGGGGCTCCTTCCCTCCCACGGTGAGATTTACGGTCCGGCCTAGGGATTTACCGCCACCTCCCAGTCCCCTCCCCTATTTCAGTGATAAGAACAACTAGAACAAGACTCTGGGGTGTCATGCTGTCAAAAAAATTCTTAATGAAATTAAAACCCTCACACTCTAACTACTGCTATTTCTGGCTCTGGAGCTGGATGCTGCTGATGTGTGACTACCTCCGCTCGTCTGTCGGCCTGGTGGCTCCTCGTCAGAGGAGCTGCTGCATGTCAGCGATTTGCCCCAGGGAATATGGGTGGAATATTTTATACCTGAAGTGGCCTTATTTTCAGGCAGTGGCATACCATGAAACGCAACTCCGCCGTGTGCGCCGGAAGAAATGCCACTTGAAAAACAAGGCAGAGACATGGTGGGGACGGAGCCAGCGGGAAATGCCCTTGGAATAGAAAGAGCGTGTCCAATAATCTCCATTTCTAATTCTGAGATTTTGGAGGAGCCTCCCTGCAAAGTGCAATCTCTTTCTTTTCCTTAAACAGCCCTGTGCCGATGTGATGTGAGGACCTGCTTCCAGGGCAGTCGGTGCCGTCATTCCGAAAACCGTATTTTCAGATGGAGGTGGAGGTTACGAGGCCCCAGCATTCATTAGGGGCTTGCGGTTGTCGCTCAACGCCCCACTCCCATATTTTTTTTTAAAGCCATTTAAAAGAAAAACTGACAAAACGATGCTTTCTTTACATTCTTACACATTTATTGCTAAACTTCTCTTGATTGTGTGTGTGTGTGTGTGTGTGTGTTGGCATTGCTTGTTTATTTTAAATAAGAATTTTTCTCTCCACCAAAGCAAATGATTGAAAGTAAATAAAGAGGAAATTCCACCTCAAAACCTGAGCCTTCTTTATACACAAGATTCACCCGCTGCCTTACCTCGCCCGTAACACAAATGTCAAGTCTGGTTCATTTAAAATGAAAATTCTTACAGTGGAACTTACTTTATTTCTTCCCTCTTCCTTCACATGTCCCCAAATAGTATTAAAATGCTTTATGCAGAGAGGCACATGTCGCTTCTCGAACCATTCCTTTTATTTTCTGCTTAAGTGTTTTTGTTAAATGTCACAGGGGTGAGAGTGTTCGCTGCTGGAGTTCATGAACACTCTGAAATGTCTTATTAATTCTTCATAATGCATTGACAGGCAATGCTTAAAAACAAAGCCCGGACGAGCAAGCCGTGGTGAGTCACCCCGGGGGCTGCGCGCGGCCCGGCCCTGCCACGGCGTGGGGAAGCTCACTTCTAAACAGGAAAGTCATTTTTAACCCTGTTTTCTTATTTCGGTGTTCAACTATCTGAGTCACATCCCTGGTGCTTTACGCTTTGTTTTAATTGAACACATACTATTAAACCCAAACTCAAGTTCTGAGTCTCTCAATTACCTGCAATTTTTGTCTTTAAAAGGAAAAAAAAAAATTAAGGCCAGGGAGTCACCACTGCCCATATTTATTGGGAACCATCTGTTACGTCTCTAATTAAAACCTACTTGTAATGAGCTTGTTAGTGCACAAAATGTGTCAGGTATAGAATATTATTCATGAAGCAGTTGTTTTGGTGGCTGAATGATGCCTTAAAATCCTATTAGTTTAACAAAGTAATGTATTAGTATTTTGACCCAGTATACAAGAGACTTCAGAATGACCTGGCACTCTGCTCTAATATTTTTTTTTCTCAAATATGTTGCTATTTCTACCTAATATATAGTCAGATGGCCTCTTATAATTGCAGTATCAAATCTTTGCCTCAATTTTCAACTGCAGGTGATTTCAAATGATTAAAGATGCACATCAGGGAATAAACAAAAATGCTTACATGCAATTATTTTTAATTAGTATTTGGCTATAAAGTGTATGCCTTCATAAAAAAGTCTGTTATTCACATAAACATCTGTTACCATACACACAAGGAAACACTGTAAGTCTGTCATCACATCACCAAAACAGAAACACGGAGGGAGGCTGGGCAGGAAAGCCAGCACTCTGAGTTTTTAAACAAAAGATATAAGTCTAACTGCCAAAACAGACGCAGAGCCACACCTTTCAATTAACATCACTCACAATCAAAGGAAGAGCCATTACCAATGGAATTACACTTGAAAATGTTAAAATAGATGGAATTATTCTTTGAAAACAATAGAATCTCTGCGCACAAGACAATTTCAAATTCTTTTCCTAATTTTGCACCCGTGCGCATAATCAAACGGCTTCCTGTTTGCACGCTCTCCACTGGCCGCTAATTTTCCAGGCTCTCCGCTCTTTATTTTTGTTCGTTAACACATCCAAACTTCGTGAGAGGCAGCAGCTGAAGTCCCAGACGCCAAATATCGGCCTTGTTTCGCCAAAGCCTCCAGGAAGGGAGAGAATTCTCTGTGTTTTGAGTGAGTGTGCCCCCACCAAGCAAGGGGAGAGAGGTACCAGGAAATAAATTAATACGGCCGCGCTCGCCCTAATGGGGAGGTGCAGATGAGGCTGCTCTGCGGAGCACAAGAGGCAACGGAAGGGGAGCTGTGAGCACACCTTGCTGCGAGCTACGACTCCGGACTCCGTGGGAATTCGCGGGCCCGGCGGCCTGAAGCACTTGGAACCGCGCAGCTCCGAGACCACCCCCGCGACCCGAGTTAACACATTCCGCTCACAGGCCAAAACGCGGCGGCTCTTATTAAACGCACAATTCACGTGCCAAAAGAACTTATCTTCATTTGCATGAAAATGCAAACAATAATTTAATGGAATCACACAAATCCGCGTCTATACTGTTGCTGGCCTCGGTTGTCTGTGCTCAAACGAGGCAGGAATCACGACTCCTGGCTGTGCTCCCTTAGGGACCCCTGAGCAGGTGTTCCGGTAACGCCCCCTGCACCCGGCCCCTGCTTGGCCCTTGCAAGGTGATGCTCCCCGGCCTCACCTGGCCACGGCGCCCTTGAGGGACGCTGTGTCGGAGACGCTTGCGAGGCCGTCTTGTTAATGCTGGAAGGCACGCGGCCAAGGGCGAGTGGACAAATGGACGGAAAGACCTTGGCATCTTGCCCTCAGTGATTCTAACTGTTCAAATTCGACTCGGACAGGAAGACAGGGTTGGAGCCCCCGAGAGTGAGGACAGATCCCCGGTGCCAGAGCACTGCCCACCCTGCCCACCAGCCAGCCTCCTTCCTCTCCCAAGCAGAAGCCAAGGCCAGAAATGGGCCCGTCGGGTAGCCTCGTGGGAACCTGCAGCCACAAAGCCTTTAAAGACTAGCAGCCCGGCAGCCAAAGACCCCATTCACTCGGGGAAGGCTCACCATCATTAACAGTCCGGGGTAATTTTAAAATATAACCAAGAACAACTCAAAGGAAGAAATATACGTAGGACTAAATCTATTGATCAAGAGCCCCCCAAAGACAGGCCATAAATAAAATGGCACAATGACCAGAAAAGGCAGATTTTACATTAAGAAGCAGCAAATTCATGGCTGGGGTGAGCCGGGAGCCAGGCCCGAGTGCTCACACACCCTTTCAGGCAGGAAGGTAAAAGATGGCCCCATTCCTCACAGGGAGACACACTGGGCGAGAGCCAGCCTGCCCTTTTGCAAAGCAGCCATTTCTCATGCGGGGAACCCTCATTTTTCAATCGTGCCCACACGCCGGCCTCATCCTTGACGTCACTCCTTCAGCATCGCCTCTCCGAGTGAGCGTGAGAGAATTTAACCACTTACCGCCCGCCCCGCCTGCCTCCTGCTCTGCAGCCACAAGCTGGAGGAAGGCTGTCTTCCAAGAGCAGGGGTGCCCAAGAGCGCCCTCCAGGCCCCGGGCCACCTGGTGCACCTGATGCCATGTCATCCTAACCCAGAGAAGGGGCTGAGCAGTGAGCCCAGGACCTCTCTGCCTCCTGCTGACCTCACAAGTAGAATCCAAACTTCTCTAAGTCCAGAGGCTAAAAGCAGACCTGCCTTTTGAATAGCAAAGGTTTCTATTCCTATGTAGAATGAAATGAAGTAACAAATAATATAAGTATGCAAGGTGAGTCTGAGGTCACCATGTGATATCACGGGCCTAACCAGCAGAGCATCTCTTACTGATCTAGAAAATTCCTGGTAATATTCACAGCCGGGCTAGAACTATGATCAGGAGAATGAAACCCTCACCTTGGGCACAAATTCCGTAATTGATACTCAATATTTTTAAAAAGTCAGAATTAATGCAAATTAATCAACAAGAGTGCTGTGTCGAACCATATCGAAGTCTGAAGGAAGAAGAAACATCATCAATGATGATCCAGTCTCCACAAAAAAAATTTGGTATTTGATTCATTTGGGATTTTTTTTTTGTGTGTATGTGTTAGTTTTTATTTTTAAACTATTGCACTCAAGCATTATAAGTCTCCCTTGCTTAGTTTCTGGAACCTGTTCAGCTTGGGGCTCACCATCTCACTCTGGTCTGAGCTCTGGCACCTGGTCTGGAAGAAGCCCCACCTTGCTTCGTGCATTTGGCCGACGTGAAAGTGCTCGCTCTAATTCCTGAGATCAGATGCCTCACTCAGATCTCTCCATTGCTACATTTGTTTGGATTCTTCTGCACGTACCTTATACTTCTGAACGTTGCACCAAGGGCTACTGACTACAAGAGCGCCACCGGCATGCTCTACGCCTTTCCTGGTTTTACAGACAGCAGGGTGTGTTCCCTTTGGCATCTCTGGTTACGGTGCAATCTCTTCCATACCGGTTATTTTCTGATATTTGGACTTACTGTGCTAATTTCTTATACACACACATCGCTCAAGAGGATAGTGCCAATACAAAGCAATCAGCAGTAAGATGTTGACATGCGCCCCATTCAAACTGGTGAAGCCTCTGATTTTATGGCCATTTATTTTGTTGTCAGCAGAGACTGGCTGCATGATGTGGAAGCAAAGTCTCTGGCCAGCCTTGGTTTCTGATCCCCACTCAATCTTCAACTGGGGAACATTGGGCCATGCGTCCAAACTGTCCACATCTACCTCGCCTCTGTGCACCCCTGTAGGCTCTCCCAGCCCTGGCTTCCTCCAGCCTCTGTATGACTCCGTTGTGCAGCCTCTGACCACCTCTGGTCATCCGTGGTGACAGCATCTCCCATCACACAGCACTCGAGTCCTCCAGCTTCCTGCCTCAGGCTGCCCAGGGGGATCTGCTTGGTGCTCCCACAGGCACACCTGAGAGCAGGGCCACCGCTGGGAGACAGAAGCTGATGGGGAAATGTTTACCCTCTGTCCCCCAAAGGCCTGTTCCAAGACACTTTCATAAGGCACCTACAAAATCCTGGCAATCAGGCTCCAGTCACACAGATGCCCACAGAATGCCAACACCACTCCGCACACCTGCCTGTGGTTCCCTTTATTCTTGCTTCACTTCTCCAGCCCTCCCTCTGCACCCAGATCCCTCCCCAAACACTCCACTGAGTCTAAAATATTTGCCTGTAAGAGTGAGGGCATTTCCTGGCCAATTTCCTCTTGCTAAGCTAAAACTGTGGTCACATAAATAATGTTTTGTTTTAATATAGGAACTCCACAGATACGATGCTATTCGTTCCTATAATCCACACTTTTTCCATCAGTCTGGTGTTTCATTATTAGATTATTCCATAACCACAAGTAGTAATTGTCAACCCAAGGTAACTGATGGTCCGCCTTGAACAAAACTTCACGCTACTCACCTGGTGTACAGCTATGTATATCATGCACATCTTTTAGACCAAGCCTAGTCCCGGCTAAACCAAAATCAGCTAGAGTGAGTTGCTGTTTTTCTCTGAACTTTACTTTTCTGCTAGGTCACTTGTGCATGAAACTTCTGGGTGTGTTCTCTCTTGCCCTACAGTAACAACACATTGGCCATTTGTACCCATGGATGCCTTTTAAATGGTTGAATTGTCAATCCTCTGGCTAAATTACAAATTTGTCTCTTTATACATTTCATCTTTGAATTCCTGCACAGCACCTATAATAATACCTGATAATAATTCCTACTCAATAAATATTGATTGGGTTAATGAATTAAAAATTCCAGAAAGCACCAAAAAAAAAAAAACCCACTAGACCTAATACATGAATTCAGCAAACTTGCAGGATATAAAATCAATGTGCAACAATCTGTCGCATTTCTACACCAATAACAAAGCAACAGAAAAATAAATCAAAGAATTTATCCCATTTGCAATTGCATCAAAAATAATAAGATACCCAGGAATAAACCTAACTAAAGAAGTAAAAGATCTGTACTCTGAAAACTATCGAACAGTGATGAGAGAAATTGAAGAGGACATAAAGAAATGGAAAAACATTCCATGATCATGGTTTGGAGGAACAAACATTGTTAAAACATCTATACTACCCAAAGCAATCTACACATTTAATACAACCCTTATCAAAATACCACCGACATTTTCCACAGTGCCAGTACAATCAATCCTAAAGTTTGTATGGAACCACAAAAGACCTCAACTAGCCAAAGCAATCCTAAAAAAAAAAAAGATAAACAAAGCTGGAGGCATCAAGATTCTGGACTTCAAGCTGCACTTCAAAGCTGTGGTCATCAAGACAGTGTGGTCCTGGCACAAAAACAGACACATAGATCAATGGAACAGAATAGAGAACCCAAACATGGACCCTCAACTATATGGTCAACTCATCTTCGACAAAGCAAGAAAGAATATCCAATTGGGGAAAAAAAATGTCTCTTCAACAAATGGTGTTGGGAAAACTGGACAGCCACATGCAGGAGACTGAAACTGGACCACTTCTTTTCCACTATACACAAAAATAAATTCAATATAGAAGAAATACCTAAATGTGATACAGGGAAGCATCAAAATCTTAGAGAACACAGGCAGAAATCTCTTTCACTGCAGCCAGAGCAACTTCTTAGTAGACATGTCACTAGACACATTGCTAGAGGCAAGGGAAATAAAAGCAAAAATGAAATATTGGGACTTCATCCAGAGAAAAAGCTCCACACAGCAAAAGAAACAGTCAACAAATCTGAAAGGCAACCTACAGAATGGGAGAAGATATTTGCAAATGATATATCAGATAAAGGGTCTGTATCCAAAAATCTATAAAGAACTTACCAAACTCAATACTCAAACAAAAAATAACCCAGTTAAGAAATGGGCAGAAGACATGAACAGACACTTTTCCATAAAATAAATACATCCAGATGGCCAACAGACACAAAAAAGATGCTCAACATCACTCGATATCAGGGAAATAAAAATCAAATCAAAACCATGACGAGATACCACCTCACACCTGTCAAAATGGCAAAAATAAACATGCAAAACAACAGACTTTGGTGAGGATGTGGAGAAAGGAGAACCCTCTTACACTGTTGGTGGGAATGTAAACTGATGCAGCCACTGTGGAAAACAGTATGAAAGTTCCTCAAAAAGTTAAAAAATAGAGCTACCCTCCCTATGACCCAGCAATTGCACTAGTAGGTATTTACCCAAAGGGTACGACAATACAGATTTGAAGGGGTACATGCACCCCGATGTTCATAGCAGTATTACCTACAATAGCCAAACTATGGAAAGAGTCCGAATGTCCATCGATTGATGAATGGATAAAGAAGATGTGGTGTATGTAGACTTTAAAAAACAAAACCAGAAGCATTTCCAACTGGACAGTCTTGATAAGCACCAATCGGTTTCAACAGAAGCAAAGATGTGTTCTGGGCCCGAGCAACATTAAAGGAAGCTTCTAGAACTCTGTGGATGCATCTCTACTTCTAGCCAACTTGTTCAAAAGGGAAGAGCGATGCATGAGTTATAATCTTCTCATTTATTCAACCAGAATTATCCTGTGTTATTTACACGCCGCCACCACCACCGAGAAGCTGTACACATGGTGGGAAGAAAAATAGATCCGCTCCCTGTCCTCATGAAACCTGCAGTCTGGTGGAGAACAGAGAAAAATAAACAAACACTATCTATAGGTTGTGATAAGTGCAGTGCAGGGGGAGAAGCCAGAGTGCTCTACGAGAGTCCTGAGGACACTGGGTCTACATCGGGTGGGTTCGGGTTTTCCGCTCTGAATTCTGTTATTGCTTCCCTAGGACCAACATCCTTTCTCTTAATACCTGTCCTTCCAAAATGAGGATATATAAAATGGAACTAGAAATGCAGCCAGGTTTGAAGACAATTAGACACGCCGTGGGGTATTATGAGCCCTCCCGGTCTGTCATGAATTTGTTATTAGGGGTTGCAGACAAGACATTGCCCCAAATGGAGGAGAGCTCGGAAACCAGTATGGCATATACTTGGAGCCGTTCTTCCCACCCCAGGACTGTCATCCACTATTCCCATGGCCTCAGACAAGCAACCGAGTCTGCGTTTTCTCCTCAGTGCCACGGGATGCTGTACCTGATAGGGCTGTTACAGGGATTAAACGTGGTGGCTCGTGAACGCGGGTTAGCAGGTGCCTGGGCTGGCTCAGCTCTGGCGGGAGGGGGCTCCCTTGAAGGCTGGCCCGCAGGTGGGCCCTGGCCCAGCCCAAGCTGTAAAATAGTTCAAGAGCCCACCGCCCAGCCCAGCTGTGGGCAAGTTCTCTGAAAAGGAAGCACAGTTCTGCACAAAGTAGAAGATTTAGTCCCAGGGCTTCTGGAAGGCTCCATCTTCCCAAAGAGCTGGTGTAGGAGAGAAACACAATTGCAGCATCCCGCCGGCAGGTGCATCCCAGTCCCGTCCTCTCAGCACCATTACCTCTTGGCACCTGTTGTCAAGCTCCTGTCCTGACACTGGCTGCCGGGTCACCACATCAATGGCAGGGACATCACACTCTTTCCTTAACAAAGGAAAAGGCACAGCTGCTTTGGTTCAAGCCCCCCGATGGGGAGCTGGGGCAGAGGCGGGTGGAGCGGGACGTGGGCGCTCAGGATGTGCACGGCCTGGGACTGTGCCATGCTCCGAGGCGCCAGCCCACATGCACCTGCCGATGCCCTTAGTGACAGTTCCAGAAACACTTTTCTCCGTAGAGTAAATGAATGTGATGGGAAGAAAATGCAGTTTCTGTCTAAAGCAGACGCTGCCTGCCTGGCCGCCATTGCCAGGGACTCGGCAAAGCTGGCCTGGGGACAGAGGGTCCCGCTAGCTGGGAAGAGACCTTCTCTGGCCTTTTGGTTGAGACAGAGGAGGCCTCAGGAGACAGTTGGGGAATAGGAAAGCTGAAGGAGCCCCTCTGTCTACTGGCGCAAGGGCAGCAGCCGGGGACAGGACGCCCCCAAGACTTCAAGAGGCGAGCAGCCTGGGGAGGGGGTCCCGTCGAGCCCCCCGTGTGAGAACAGGGAAGGCCCAGGCTGCGGTGGCAATCAGGGCCCGTGGGAGATGTGGTGTCAGCTGGCTGTGTAGACGAGGGCGGCCCCGAGCCTATGTTAGCTTGTACTTGGTGCCAGGGTGACGTGTGGCCTCTCTCCAGGGAAGCCTGCTGCGCACAGCGCTCTGGGGCCGGGAGGACTCTGGGGATGGGGATGAGCCAGGGGTGGTGAAGGCAGTGGGGGTGGATGAGCCAAGAACTCAGGGGAGTGGGGGCTGGGGAAGCGGCCTGCGACCTGTCAATGCCCAAGCATCCCTAGAAACAAGGAGGGGTACGAACTTCTCAGAGTCCTTTGGACAGGAGATCCAGTCATGTCTAACATAAATACTAAAGGATAGAAAAGTCCAAGGATCCTGGAATACCGATGATGCTCAAGGGACAGTTACATAAGTTATGTGAGTCATCTGCGTCTCTCCACACTTCCCATTTTCTGACATTTCTGTGATAAAAGGAAGCCAGCCACGTCTTACATTAACTTTGCTGCGCATGAATATTTTGTGGGAAGTCCGTTCTGTGTGCCTTCCCATGTGTTAGGAGTGACTGGGAAGTTACCTATAATATTTAGAAAATATGAAGAACATTAAGAATTATAGTTTTCAAGAAAGAAAGAAAGAAAGAAAGAAAGAAAGAAAGAAAGAAAGAAAGAAAGTTTTCCTTTCTTCTTTGCAGCTGTTTCCATGCTCCAGTGCATTAAGCCACCTCCCTAATGTAGAGAGCAGCCCTCCATCTACTTGCACAATTGATTCCTGAAGAAAGAATGACTTCCTGGTTTGCCCAGTGATTAAGCCATGCAATTTATAGAGAAATACTGCTTCCCCTGGTGAGAAGGAGTCAGAATGAGGCTTGACCCACTTTTGGAAAGAGAGTTTCACTTGCTATTGGTTTACCAAAAAAAGAATTCAATTTTGAAGCACCTAATATTTATGTCCTACTAAGAAAGACCCTAGTTCACACCTAGGGGGGCAGATTTTTGTGGAAGAGTATGGAAGTTCGATTCTGGCTTTGAATTTGAAAATATGGGATCCCTGGGTGGCGCAGCGGTTTGGTGCCTGCCTTTGGCCCAGGGCGCGATCCTGGAGACCCGGGATCGAATCCCACGTCGGGCTCCCGTGCATGGAGCCTGCTTCTCCCTCTGCCTGTGTCTCTGCCTCTCTCTCTCTCTCTCTCTCTCTCTCTTCTCTCTCTGACTATCATAAATAAATAAAACAAAATAAATGAATTTGAAAATATGTGGGAACAAGGTGAATCTGAGATGGTATACCTCAGACAATGGAGGCCGAGGAGAGTTGTTTGTTGCTTCAGTTAGAGCGTATTTTCCAGCGCTGTTGTAAGGACACCGGGTAGAGTAGACTGCTGAAGACCTCACCTCCCCAAAAGGCGAATGTCGTGCCTCCCAGGAAACTTTTCCACACACAAATGTGAGAACATAAAAGGACCCAGTCCATTTATCTCTACTGGATCATTTGAACGACGACAACAGTTCAAAATGTTGCAAGAAAATAGTTGCACCCTCTGCAAGTTCTCTGAGACTCCAAAATAAAGAATGATCTAAACCCTTGAGAGCATTTGGCCCTAACCACATTACCAGTCCTAAAAAGAAAATGTGAAATAAAACAGCGTGGGTCAGAGTTGCAAGTAAATGAATCTATTCTTCAGAGATTCAGTCTTGATGATCAAGGGCCATCTGGATACAATAATAGAAAATGAATCCAAATGAGGACAGGTGGAAAGACCATTTTATCAAAGGAAGCACCAATAAATAAACAGGAATCTCTCTCTGTGATCAGCTATTCTGGAACACGATGATCTCTTGGTCACTAGAACCTTGTTTCTATTAACTGCAGTAAAATTGAAAACAAACAAAATCAGAACTGAGCCTCATAATATCCTCAATCTGCCCTGCCAAAATAGTTACCTTATTTCTAAAATAATTTCACTTTATCGTCATCCTTTTTCACCATTAAAAATAATTATTTTTCAATAAAATAAAAAGTAATAACTGTGCTTTTGGTTAACTATGGCAGACTGAACTCACTGTTTATCTCTTTCTCTTCCTGAAATACCACTAAAATGGCAGTAATGGAATTACAGAAAGTCATGAACTCATAAGGATAAAGAAAACAGGATAGGGGATGACAGCAAACAAGAAAAGATACTAAGTTTGGGGTGACAGAAAGCAGATGGATGAGTGTAAACACTTAAAATAGTACAAATTGCTAAAGCCTACTTACTTAATAAAAACTAAGCCAATTTATGCTACAGAACTCCAGAAAGGCTCAGGTTTGGAGACATCTGGTACCTCTGAAGGCATAAGTGCAGATAGTGACTGGAAGAAAAGAAGGGATTAGAAGTCTCTATAAAGGGCCCTTAGACCTCAAGTACCTTCCCTCGCCCCCAGACTACCTGGAAACTGCCCTTCCTCCACACGGGCAGAAGAGGGGAAGGTTGCCTTCTGGATAGGCTGAAGCCAGGACCATCTGAACTTGAAGACACCAGACCACACAGGGAAGATGAGGAACCATGTCTAAAACAGAAAATTAAATGACAATATGTGTGCCAAATGCTACAGCCAATTTGTTTCTCCTTTCAGCTCCTGGAACTTACAGCCTCCAGATGGTAGTTGGGGAGATTTTTCACTAAAATGCTAGCCTACTCTAATGCTAAACTTCATCCCCCACCCCCATGACATGGCCAGTCCTTACCTGAATATTAATGGCAAGGTTACTAGTCATGAAGCCCTACTCATTGACAGCACTTCCAATAAGCTCCAAAAGTACCTCACACCAGACAGTCAATAGTCACCACATACTTCAAGAAAGCCACTATTTTGAAAGATTGAGTCAACATAAGTAAATGATGAGATAACTCACAGGAAAATTGTTGTGAGCAAAAGGAAACATCAAACAACATACAATTAATTCTCTCAGAGATAAGAGACTTTCACATTCATAAAAAAATATATAGGATGAATTTTTTAAAAGGAATCTTCAGAAAAACAATAAAGAATCCTCAGAAACTAAAAATATAGTTTGAAAATGTTTTTTAATGTAATCCAAAATTTAGGAGACAAAATTGAGGAAACCTCCAAGAATGTAAGACAAAATGTTAAAGAGATGGAAAATAATAGAAAAGATGAGAAGCTTAAGAAATCTAATATTTAAATAGTAGGAGTGCTACAAACAGAAAGCAAAACAAATGAGGCAGCAATGATTAAGATGTATTGTTTGTTATTTAATTTCCTTAGAGCTAATGACCATTGGTCACTAGATTTAACTCCACCATTTAATGCCCAGTCCAATACATAGACATAATCCTATGGTATATCATCACGAAATTAAGGAAAGATTCTAAAATTTTCCTGCAAATATGAGGAGTACATGTCACATAAAACACACGCACGTGCACACACACACACGAATTAGGATTTTTAATAGCAGCATTGGAAACTAGGTAATAATGGAGTGATGTCTTTAAAATTCTGAGATACAACCATTTATTACCTAGAATCCTATACATAGCCAAGTGATTAGTTAAGTGTGAGGGTCAAATCAACAATTTTCAATTATGCAAGTCCCAAAAACTTACTTCACATATACTTAGAATGTAACTGGTAAACTGAAGCAGGAAATGTGAGGACACTGGGAAGATGTTTCCAACTAAAAAATGGAACTGATTAATTACTTATATGTGATAGCATTAAGAGAATTTTATACTCCAGGCAACGATTTGGGGTATGAAGCAAATAAATTTAGCAAGTAAAATTAAGCAAGTAAAAAAAAAATTAGGCAATCATTAACTTTAGAAAAAACAAAAAGACTTACAACAAAGTAAATGTAACTTAAGTAAATGGCTCTGAACACTTGAAAAATCAAAATCATGTAAAAACTGAATACTACTTCAATCTACCTCACTCCCTGCCAAAGAAGTAATCTTCATATAATCTACCTAGAGAGGAAAGTAGAGGAAGAAGATAAATTCTAGGAAAATAACTATTTGACATGCAACTTTTTCTCAAGGGGGACACAATTTTCCTTTTAACAAAACTCTAGGCTTTGAGGATTGGACTGAGACAGCATAAATGTATTTTATTGGCTATCAGAGCTCCTGGAGTTGGGGTTCAGATTTCAGCTGTGGCTTGACTGGTTTTTCAGTTGTGGGTTTCTTGCCTTGCCATTTCATTGGATATTTAGGCTAGATTTGTCTACTTTCTTCAATAATCAAATTACATGCTCCATCCACTGTCTTTTCATTCATTAGGATATGGGTTTGGCTGCTTTACAGAGAACAGAACAGCCCTAGGTGGTGTAGGGTTAATGTGGTGGCTCCATAGTATATGGACTTAGGCTCCTTTGCTCTAGTGTCCTTGCCATTTCTAGAGGCAGTATTGAGCTGCAGTTAAGAGCATAGACTATGACACGGTTGCCCAGATTTAAATCCTAATTCTGCCGTTTACTAGTTGTATTAGTTCTTTGTGCTTTGTTCATCTATAACAAGGGCATAATAGTAGCACCTATTCCATAAGGTTGTCGTGAGACAAAAGGTTTAAAGGACAGTGCTTGACTTATAGTAAGTGTTAAATGAGTGACAATGGTCGTCACAGATCCTGAAGTATGCTCTCTTAACACATATTGCAAACAACATGGAGGGGGAAACAAGAGAGGACAGGACTTAACATCTACCTTTATAGTCCCAACCAGGAAATTGCCCACTTCCCATTGACTGGAGTTTAATCATGGGGGCTCGACCAGCTGCAAAAGCATAGGAAGATATAGCTTTCATTCTATGCACTCTGTTGCCCCCTAAAAATGTCATCACTGGCAAAGGTGACAATAAGTACTAGAGGACAGCCAGCAGTCATTGCCATCATTCCTAAGTTAGATGTGTGACCCACATTTCTACACGTACATAAGTATGCATCCAGAGATAAAAATTTCAAAGAATTGACCTGCCAATGCATTCCTCATATGTTCTGCATTAAAATGAGATTGTTTTATTTTGTTTATTTTGCCATGGCAAAATAAGATAAGTGACAACTCCCACCTTGGAAATAACGTAGAAGAGATCAGTTACATTTTTCTTCAGTTTTATCACAGAAAGTACATTTTTTTTAATTTTTAAAAGATGAGTATTAGACTCCAGAAGACAAGCCATCCTAGCTTTACCAGCACAACTATGGGATATTGGAACTACCAAAGCAGAAATCTCATATAGCAACCTTGTACATTCATTTGCCATGACTAACTTTTCCGTCTTGTCGAATTGAAAGTTATAAGAATGGTTTTCTTTAAAGCAATATAGAATTTTTTTTTATTGCAAACAGCTAAATAAAGGCTGGCAAAAACAATAGGTTCATTTTTTACTGCAGATCTTCAAATTATAGGAAACTTGTCTCTTGGCCAATTTGGGCTGGCTTGGAGCCAAAATAGATGTCTCCATTCTCATCCCTACCCTCATACTTATTGTGGGTAAGATAAAAACCCTTAATTTTAAAAATTGGAGCCAAGTGTTGGGCAAGAGGCAGAGTGGCTCCCTAAACTCTACTGGTCATAGAAAAAAAATCATATTACTTTACACTGCCTCATTTTTTCAGTTTCTAGAAATCAAATACTGAGAACATGAAACTTTAAAAAAAGGAGGTCTCAAATATTTTTGATAATCTATTATAAATCAAGTTTTAATAACTAGAGATATACACAAGAACAATCCATAAATGTGAAATGGTTAACTATTTCTGAGCAATTGCTTTTCTCTAGATGAGTCGGCCCTAAGAAAATCAGCAGGCATCTTTCCATTTCAAAGCACTGAAGACATCTCCTCTGCTTTTAGCCATGTCACCCTCCCCCCTTTTTTAATTAACAAGATTTGAGATCATTTAACAAATTGTAACTACAAAAGTGAATGTTGCAATTGGATGATGTTTTATCACTTGAAAAATAAATCTCACCGCTTCTCTCCCTGTGTACTTCATAAACGTCGCTTCCTCTTCATATTTATCTTGCTTTCAAAATCCATTATGCGATTGTCATTTCATTGAAATCAAAAGCTGTCTCTTAATTACACGGGGTTGGATTATAAATCTAGTTACTTGTCTCTCTATATATTCATTTTTTAATGATTACAGCGACAAGCCTGTTTTTGTACACAAAAGACCAAAGTGGATTTTACTGGGTTAAAATTAAGACTTGCAAAATTATACAGTCTGGAAGACAAAACAAAGCAATATGCATGTGCCTACTTTACAATAATAATGTGATCTTGGGCTGATGGAATAATGCAAAACTTGTTAAGTCAATGGCTTTGGAGAAGACAATGGGAGCTGCAAAACCCCCTCCATCAAGTTAAATTTAGCAGGTATAGTATAAGCCATATTTCCAACAGGAATTAGGAAACATTGTCATTGGTGGTGTTACAGGGAGAACATTCTTGTAGCCTAACTCGCAATAAATGGACTTTCTTAAGACTGGAGTCTGCTGCATACCCTGGTAATTAATCATAAGGCACCACCTCTTAAGTATTAAACACCCTCTAAATGGGAAAAAAATTGCTGCATTGCTAAGCACTAGGACTTGATTCATTTAGTATTAACTTTCAGCCTTTATTAAAGTGACTTTAATTTTATTTGTGTGATGTTAGTGCTTTTCTGGGAAAATAAACATTGAGGGTGTTTTTTTTGTTTTGTTTTGTTTTGGCCAATTGTACATGGTATGCTTCTCATTCAAATTGCAAGCTGCATGTCCTTTTGCAGATAAAATCAAGATTCCCATTTTTTAAAGTTTATTAAAAAAAAAAAAGACCATGATGTTTAAACTGCTTTTGAATACACTGTGAAAACAAGCCTATATTGAGGGCAACATTGTGGTAGATGCTGTGCTGGTGTTGGATGAGCAATGATGATGTGTCGTCAGCTGTGGGCATTTGGCCCAGGTTGTCCACAGGTAGGAGGCAGGTGAGGACCAGGAGCTGAGACAGTGCAACTGAGGGCTATGCAAACACAGTAGATAGATTTGTTTTAACTGGAAAACTCCTCTGGCTTCTCAGAGGAGATGGCATTTGAGTTTGGCCTTGAAGGTTAGGGAGTCTAGCACTGGGGAAGGCAGGGGGAGAATCATCCTAAGCAGAGAAAGCGAAGTCACAACATGTGTTGCAAAAAAATTAAAAAATAAAAAAAATTTAACAAGGCCCTTTTTGGTCTAGAAGACACCGTCTCAAACATCTCCCTCATTCTGAAGAATTGGGGTGGGGGGCGCTTGGTAAATCCAGACACCCTGGGAAACCAGAAGGATGGGCAGTGCTCTAATGTTCCAGCCTCCCACTGAGAGTCTGGCCCAAAGCCTAGAGCCCTCTCCTGCTGCCGTGTGGAGTATAGATTGTGGATCTGGTCAGGGGCAAGGGCAGAAGGGACTCTCTCTCCAAAAGTGGAGTGTAACCCGATCCAGAGTGAGTCAGCTCCAGAGCTCCTCAGGCCTGGGTCCTCAGCGAGTGTCTGCAGAACATGCCAACGGCTGACAAATGGAGAGCAGGTGGGAGGCACTGGGTCCCTTGTTCTGAATCCCTCCCCACCCTACCTGCCTTCCCTCTCAACAGAGGCCCCAGGCCCTCAGGTGACACCCCTGCCCAGCAAGGCCCAACGGGGCTGGGTGGTTGCTCTGAGAACCTGCCCTCCTCCTTAGTCAGCCAAAGAGTATTCCAGAGATGTCCACGGACCCCGACTTGGTGCCATGCTCAGTGCAGACATCAGGGACACTGAGATGAGTTGGCCAGTCTGGTGGGGAACCATAGATGTAACAGTGATCTTAGGGTTAGTTCTAAGTCCCTCCCCTCCCCATCCTCCCTGGGTGGCCATAAATGTTCAAGCATTATCTATTGACGATTATAACCATACAAAGTCAGGACAGATGGGCTCCACTCCTCAGCTCACAGCCATAAAGTTTACAAACTCTCCGTGGCCGGGGGATAAATTACCATTGCTGATACCTTGCTCATTTACACAGAGCATTTTTCTTCAGGATGGCTATTTTTCCTTTCAGTCATCTGGCTAAAATAGTTTTCTGTTCACCAACTTGATTTTCTAGAACATGTGGAATATTTCGGGATCTGAAGAGCAGGTTAGAAACCGTCATAAACGATTAGGCCAAAAGTACATTTTCGAATGCTAAAAGGAAACCCAATTTCTTCTCCTTCCTAATCCCATGGGATGACCGAGTAACTGTGTACTCCCGTCGGGTTACCTGCGATGAGAAATGGGCCCCCAGTGGTTTATTTAAAAAGTGTATTGTCGGAGATAATGGCTTCAGATTAAGTTTTTAGGCTCTTTGATTTCTGCTATTGTTCCATGGACTAATTGTGTCTACCTTAGGTTCACTAATGTGGGCCAATCAAGTTCGTCATATGGGATGATATTTCTGGTGGTTGTTTTCCTAGATTTTCCTCTCACAATGGTACCAGTGGGTATTGTGTAACAGTATAGAAAAGGAATGATTAATTCAAAGTTCAGGTGCAAGACAGGGTCAGAAAAGAAATGTTCCTGGATAGAGTGAGCATTTCAAGATAAATTTGTGGCTTGAAACATCATTTTATGATGCATTTCCTATTTTGTTATCAGGGGAAGTCTGATGGCTGACACGCAAGTGATCGCAGTGTTTTGGTGCCATGTTCTGTGATGGGCTTTTCATAAAAATTAGCTGACATTGTCATGAGCACACAAGGAAATTTATAGCTTTCATACTGGACTGCCATTCCCAGAGCAATTTCCAATCACTTGGGCTTTTTATTAAGTTTATTGTTCTTTTATTGTTCAGTGGAGTGTAAGCAGCGAGATTACAAATAAATGTAAGTTCCACTGGATATGAAGCCGAGCTTGTAGAATTAGGAGAGAAACGAGTGAAGGAAGGCAAACATTAATTTGAATCACTGGTGATATGAAACACCACCAACGGACGTTTCTTGTCACCTGCTTAGATACAGAAGTTGGAAAATTGACATTCCCCTCGCATTAAAGTTTTCCCAGAAAACCCTCCAGGAAGAAGTCTTTGTGCTGAAACTTGGTATTGCTCATTATTCTGCATCCTTGTCGCCCACCTTCTAAGTTCCTGTTCATGTGTTGTTTTCCCTCATCTCCTCACCTGTCAGGGGTGCCAAGCGGCCCCATGAACGTCCCCTCCAAACCCCGGTGACGACCACTGTAGAGAACTGGAGTGACCGGCATGCGGGTCAGAAGAATCCCACTTCTGGGACCAAAGGGAGGATAACCAACCTTCTTCCAATGCTTTAATCTAGTACCGTAGGCGCTGAGCCATTTAATTTCCCATTCTGTCTTCACGTTTCCCCAAAGAAATGGTCCTGTTCATCATTAAAGTTTCCTTTTTTTTTTCTTTTTTCGGGCATTGATTGAAAGTTGTTATTTAGTCTTGTTAGGATGAGAACAGAGGTGATTTGAAGGGGGGACTGTATTCCTCTGAGGCCCTTCCTGTACCTTGGCCATGCATGAATCATTACCCTGCCCTTTCTTGATCCCTGTTGGGAAACTGGCCTTTCCGTTTTAGCGAGTCTCCATGTGCGCACACTGTGGGTTGCCATGGCCCCTCTTACTTGCTGATGGTAACTCCAGTTTCTGTGTCCAGTTCCAGGTGATGGATCATGATGGGCCCAAGCCAGTCATGCCAATATTCAATTTCATTCTCCCAGCCTCCCTATGGCTCAATGTGCCATGAAATCTAATCCTGGCCAAAGAGATTGGAGCAAAAGTGTATTATGGGCAGAAAGGGGGTTGTTCCTAGGACATCTTTGACTTCGTTTAGTAAAAAGAGACACTTCATTTCCCCCTTCCTCATTTTTTCTGCCTTAAACCTGAACTCTCGCTGCAGCTGTGGCAGCTATCTCGCAACCTGAGGCAACGAGCTTCCGGAAAAAAGTTGGCAACCAAGAAAGGGAGATTGAAAGACAGAAATGGTCTGGTCATGATGGCGTTGTTGGGTGGCAGGAACACCACTGGCCCTCGCCTTCCTACAGATTTCTACATGAAAATTGAAACCTTTATTTGTTTAGGGCAGACCATCACTGGGGGGCGGGGGGGGGCATTCTATTCTTGCAGCAAATGTGCCCCTATGATACAGCATCAGAGCTATGGGGATGTTTGTAAAAAGTGTCAGTGTCCATGCCCCCTCTCCATAAATTCGCACTCGGGAAGTTCAACAGCTGGACACAAGAGTCAGCACTTATAGCAAGCATCCCAGATCCATTTTAGGCAAAATGCCCTGAGAAGTACACTCCTGGCAGGTGAGGAGATGATGGGAAAAGTAGGGACCGAAGGGGCTGAGGGGAGCCCATCTGCCAGGGCCATGAGAACCAACCACGTGTCTCCCAGGATTTTTGCCCACCTGCCCCTGACTCTCAGGCCTTCCGGGTAATACCTGAGGTTCTTGAGTGAGCCCCAAATTCAGAGGGCAAGGATAATAGAACAGCTTCCATCCAGGATAAGGGGCAAGCCTAAGATACTCTCCTGTCCCTATCTGTCCTCCTGTGTGGTTCCTGCTCAAGGTCATCCAGGAGGCTGTGAGGTGTGTTGTTTTCCCGTCATCTCCTCACCTGCCAGGGGTGCCAAGTGGCCCCATGAACATCCCCTCCAAACCCCGGTGACGACCACTGTAGAGAACTGGAGTGACCGGCATGCGGGTCCAGAAGACACCATCGCCACAGTACCCCGTCACAGGCTCTAGCGAGACACTCTTGAGGACGCCTGTGGGACCCCTTCCCCTGAGAAGCAGTATCATCAAGTTAATTCACATCAGGGCCTCTGGGGGCTGCAGCCCAACAGCCTCCCAGGCTTTGGAAGAGTATGTTCCGGCTTCCCTTGGTGGAGAACGTGCACAGGGATGCCAGTGCTAGTCAGAGGAGTGGAGCCTCAGGGACAGCCCAGGGAAGAGAAGAGGAGTCCTGGGAAGGTCTCAAGGCTGGACCCACACTGAGCCCATACTGGTCACAGGGTGAGGCTGGAGGGAAGGAGCTGGACAGGCCCCTGCACTGTACCGTGAAAGGCAGCAGGACTCACTCAAGATGTAAGTTCCTGGGTCTACTCCATCATTCCCATGGGATTGGGCTCCTTGGAGGTGGGACCCAGGAAATGGCATTCTTGGTGGGTGCCCAGATGACTCTGAGGCCCACCAAGTTTGGGGCATCACCCTTAGAAATAACTGGAATTTATTTGGGGCCCTTCCATCCTCATTCCCAGTGACTTTGAGGTCAACCAGAGCTGCTTTGGAATTCCAGCTCTGACACTTACTAAGCTTGTGGCCATGGGACATTCCTTAACCTGGGTCAGGATATCTGGACAACGGGGACAGTCACAGTACTTGTGCTGCCTGGAGGGTTAGCAGGGTCACACGAGATAAACGCAGGCACTTAGCACAATGCTTGAAAGACACACGATGAGCACTTGACAGATGTGGATCACTGGTATTATTATCAATGTGGCCATTATCCTGGTGCCACCTTGCCCAGGTGGGTCCTGCTGGTGCCCCCTAGCCATCCAGGCTTCAAGATGAGCAGATACACAAAATCCTGTATTCTCAGCTGGCCAGTTCAGGGAGAAGGGATCCAAGAACCGGCCTCTGGTCGGGATGTTAATGGCTGGTTGCTGTTGCTGTGTTCCAGGCACAGGAAAGGGCGCTGTTTCAGGTTAGAGCAGGGACGGCTTATGAGGGAGGTGGGGAAGCTGTCCTCAGGGACGTGAAGCCCACATCCAGCCCCACACCTGCCAGCAACTCACGGCAGCAGAGGAAGGCAATGGGGAGGCCCAGGGAGGCATTTCAGGGCAACTTTTGCTGAAGGGATGGAGCAGAGAGGAGGCCACCAAGGAGGACACTGGCCATTGAGTAGTGGGAAACCAGCAAGCATCTGACCCTGTCACCCTGGACAAGGCATCAGAAATGGTCTACAGTTGAAGAATGAGTCGACAGAAAACAGGCCCGTTTACCATTTGTTATGATGGGTCCATAGATTTTGAAGATTATCTACCTGAAATTGCTTTCTTGAAACCCAAACATTGAGTTACAGTGGAGTTCGATTTATTATAAATAAGCATATTCTTGGAACATATGCTAGTAAAAATCAACAAGACCTAAAAGTCAACAAGACAGAGCTAAATGGGTGTCCAGCAGGGGTATGTGACAAGCTGACCAAAATGGCCCTAAAAAAGCAAGAGGAGATGCATCATAGCTGAGTTTGATGGGTGATAAACCATTTCTTCAGCTGTGGGGCCAGAAGCAAGGACAGAGGCCCGGGCATGAGCTGGGTGGCCTGGCTCCCCAGGATCCACCCCTGCTCCCTCCTGCAGCCCCTACAGCACCATTCCAGACTTTAAGGAAGTAGACACTCGCCAGGAGAGGCGGGAATTTGCCTTCTTCACCACCTCGGCATACAGAGGGGGGCAGGTGCTCCCGGGTTAATCTTGGTTGCGTGAGGTCACAGCACCATGACATCTTTTAAGCTCTGGGCATGTCTTTGCAGAGGTGTCTCCGTACTTGGGTCAATGGGGAAGGGACTAGCTTGGTGGGAAGACTGCAATGCGCGCTGAGTCATTTTCAAAACAGCTGCTCCAGGAAATAAACCATGAAGGCGATTCGGATTTCCGCAATATTTTTGAGCACGTGGCTACAAGACTCTGTAGCGGCAACAAAATCACTTCTTACCAACCCAAACCTTCAAGAGATAGCACCGAGGACCTGAGGCCTCTTTCCTATTTCCCGAGAGAGCGTCACCCTTCCTAAACTTCAACTACAGATGCACCTCGTACCTGCAGCACTGAGAGGCCTCCCCACGATGAGACCGGGCGCCTTGCTCTAAGACTGGGGGGCGGCAGAGGCACCTGGCGTGGGAGCGGCCAGGGTCCTCGGGCCAAGGGCAGGGGCTTTTGCAGGGGGGGCCTGGCTTCCTCGGCGACGGGAAGCACACAGTAGGCGCTTAACGTCTCCTCGGATTGACTGACCATAAGTCATCATTCCATTAACATGTTCCCGACTGGATAGTGTTTCGTTCATTTCCAAGGAGACACTGAATAACCGCAAGCGTCCAGGGAGGCTCGCTGTATCGTCTGGTCGAGTTTTTAAGCATCTTCATTCAGCAACTCTTGTGGAACCTGGGCCGCCTACGAGGTGACCCCAGACCTACCTGCCTTGCAAATCTTTTGCACCAGCGCCTGAGACTCTGCCCCCAGGGGAGAGCCAGGTGCTCCCCTCAGCCTTACTGGGGCCTCGCTCTGCACCCCGCCCCTGGGCCACGACCACCCCAGGGTGTCCACCCCCAGCTGAGCCCTCATTGTTTCTCAGGGCCCAGGAGCCAGAGCCTGGCACCGTCCCCCCATCTCTCCTGAGCCTTCATCCCCCTAGACTGTTCAGCTCGTGGGTCGCAGAGCCCACAGGGACTCCAATGCCCACACACCCAACACCCTTCCTCACCACCTGATCATCCCTCTCGCTGCTCGGCGCCCCGTCCACCTGGGTCTGGCTGCCAGCACGTGGGCCCTGGCACCCCGGCCCGCGGCCAGCCTCCCGCCGCCCCAAGTCCTTGGACAAGCACTGGCGTCCCATCCTCCAGAATTGCACCAACCTTAAAGGCTCTTTAAAATCCTCCCTCCGAGGCTCTGTCCCGATCCCCCAACCAGAAGGAAGGTTCTTGCTCCTTCACGGCCCTCCGGCAGCCACACCTCTGCGGTCGCACCAATCTCCCAGCCTCGCTCTCTTGTCTGCAAGCAGCTAGTGCACGCCGTCCCGTGTGCTGAGCTGATGTGATCGGGTCACAAGCCTCTGGAGGACAGAAACTGCGACTTGCCCCTCACGGTACGTCCCCGCAACCTGGCCCAGTGCCTGGCTGGCCGTAGGCTTTCCAAAACTGTTTCCTGGATTAAAACAGAATCGAACGCGTCTTTGCGTATTTAACAAGAGAGCATTTTAAAACATCACGTTCATCAAAATAATTCTAATTGTTGCTTCCTTTCTGTATTTCTGGGGTAAAGTCCCAAATAAAAGGGGAAGCCCTGCTCACGTGCAGCACATTATTCCCCTTGGAGAGACCTGGGTTGTGAGGTGCTCTGGCCTCCTGGTTGTCACCGCCTCCTGCCCTGGGCGGCCCCAGGCTCCAACCCCCGGGGCTAACTTCTCTGCCACCGCAGGCAGTCTTTAGCCTCTGGGCCTGGAAGCTGGGCTGAGGCCAGCCCTGCAGGCAGCGAGAGAAGCCCACCCATTTTGCATCTGTGCAAACCCAAGTGCTAGCAGCAATATTCGTCTTCATTTTCTCTTTAAACCCTTGAGTTGCATTATAGCTTCCATTGTGCTGGTGACAGACAAATGCCTCGCAATAAATCAAAGTTAGGGTGACTGATACACTAAACACCTTTGCTTAATGATGTGATTGTTTCTTATCTGCAAAGTAATGTCACTTATGGCTTTGCTATTTATAGTCAATGTAGTGTTAGACCATTTAATGCCCCTGATGCCTCTGTGGCCAGCCCATTAGCTGTGATTATGGACCAAAGGGGACACAGCCACCGAGAGCTGGGAGCGAGAAGGCGGCAGAGTGTTGCAGCCGCCCCTGCCTGTGGAAACCCGGGCGCGCCCGCCTCCACTCCCCGGCCCGGCCCAGGCAGCGCCACCTCTACGGCACCGAGCACCTTCGGGACAGCGTGATGTGTATTCAATGCTAAAAACCAAACCAAAGGCAAGCGGCGCCTCCCCGGCGGCTCCGTCCCCAGCCCAGCAGGGCTCGGGCGGGAGGAGCAAAGAGCACGGAGCTCGGGCGGCAGGCTGGGCTCCCGTCGCCCTTCATTCATTATTTGCTAGGCATTGTCCAGACTATTCTCTTTGAACAGGGCGTCGGCGGGGAGCACAAAGTCCACCCGGGTCTCCCTCCTCCGCTCTGTCCCTGCGGTGTGAGAGTCCCCCCGCCAACTTCAAAGGCGGCCCCAGGGGCGACAGAGCTCCTGGCCCCCGGCCCGGCTCCCCCCCCCCCCCATGGCCAGCCTGCGGGCAGCACTGGCCGCCGGCCGCTCAGGAGGGCTGCGGGCCTTCAAACCGGGCCGGGCCCCGGAGGCTCACTCTGCTGGGCGTCTGCCCTGGGCTCAGATCACAGTCCCGGGGTCCTGGGATCGAGCCCCAGGTCAGGTTCGGAGCCTGCGCCTCCCTCCCCCTGTGCCCCTTCCCCGGCTTGTGCTCTCTTCTCTCTCTCTCTCTCTCCCTCTCTCAAATAAATAAATTAGATCTTAGAAACAAAATAAAATCACGCCGGGTACTTTCCACAGCCCGTGGACCCCATCGATCCAGGAGTAGGGCATTCATGTGACAAGCAGTGACTGTAGCGGGCGTAACTCCGTCCTGGAAACATGGACATTTGAGTCCTAACCCCAGCACCTGTGAACGTGACTTTATTCGGAAATAGGATCTTTGTAGGTGTAACCAAGTTGCGGTGAGGTCATCCAGGGTTAGGATGGGCCCTAATTTGGTAACTGGTGGCCTTCGAAGAAGAGGATTTGGGATGTGGAGACTGGCTCAGACGGGGCAGCCGGCCACGTGGTGACGGAGGCAGAACTTGGCGTGATGTGTCCACAAGCCTGGGGATGCCAAGGTTTGCCAGGAGCTTCCAGAAGCCAGGGCAGAGGCCTGGAACATGTTCTCTTTCTGAGCCTCTGAGCGAGCAAACCCTGCTGACACCCTGATTTTGCCCCCAGAGCTGTCAGGGAATACATCTCGGTTCTCGGCCACCCAGTGAGTGGTACTTCGCTCCGGCAGCCGCGGGAAACCAGTCCAGGGGCCGAGCGCCTGTGCCCGGCACTGGACAGACACCAGGGCAGGCCCTTTGCTGGGAGAACAGCGGGAGGTTCGGGGGATGCCCCTCTGCCCCGGGCGGGGGGCTCCAGCTCAGAGGTGGAAGGACTCTGAGGATCTGGGTGTCAGAACACAGGGGGTTAAAACACAGTTCTCTGTAGAGAAAGACCCCCACGCTCGGTGTATGCTGCAAATGCGTATTTATGTTGTTGTGTTTTATGCCTTTGTCCTCGACTCATGGGCACCATGCCATTAATTTTCCTCCGATGTTTTGAGAAGAATGAATTCTGTGTTTCTCTCTGCTGAACATCACCAACCACAAGCATCCAGCCCGGCCTGCAGCACGTTTCTGGAGCACGTGGGATTTGGCTCTGCTCGCTGCCTTCCCTCCCGGGGTCATGCGGGCCCCGAGCACCGCCCCCAGTGGGTTGGGTTGGTGGTCTTCACCACAGCTTGCACAGGGGAGCCTTCTCCAGGCTCACTCCGCAGGGAAGGCATCAGGACACGTGGGGGCCTAAGGCTTCGGCAGGGTGGTGCAGGCCTGGGCGGTCCAGGGGAGGAGGCCAGCGGAGAGCTGATCCAGGGGTGGCTAGGCCAGGAGCTCTGGGACATGCAGGGGACTTGGTCCTCCATCCTTCCATTCAGCTTCTTCAGACTTGGGGCCCCAGCCTGGCTCCCCGCCACCCCGGGGGATGGAGCGAGAGGAGGGAAAGAGCTAGACATGGAAGACGGAGGACGAAGGAAGGAGGCCGAGAAGAAAAGTCTTTTAGGAAGCCAACCAGCCGTAATTGTGACAGCCAAGTTTCACTTTAACTTGCAGATAGATCATCATGTCACGAGAAACACCAAATTATAAAAGTTTAAATAAAATTAAAGCAGAAATAATAACGTTATCCATAATAATAGAATAATAATAAAAATAAAACAGAGGTAATATGAATAAATGGGTGCAGAAATAACTCATCACGATCAAAATTCCCTTAAAAGCCTTCAGCACAGCTTCAGCTACAGGATTCAGGGGCATCTTGTAAGCGCCCACCCCCGGGAGTCGCAGGGACCCGAGCTGAGCGAGCAGAGTCGGCCGTGAGGCGCATTGGCTCAGACTCTGCACCGCTTACAAGAGAAACCGACAGTACCTGCCTACCCTCTTGCAAAACATCAGATGCTACAACCTGGGCAACCTGTAAGCCGAATGTGAGGTTTCAGAGGCCTGGCAACCACCTGAAATGCTTTAATTACAAAGTAAGCTAGTGGGTGGACTTGTAAAATTCTGTGAAGTCAAACAGGAGGTTTCAAACACCTGGGGACCCTTTGGGGGCAGGAAAAAAAGGAATCTGCAGTAGTAATGGCTCTATTCCATTTTAATATTTTTGAACGTAGAGGTGTGTTTAATCCCGTTCCGGAGAAAGCAAGATTTATTGCTGATTATGTGGTGGTAACAAATGGTATCGGAAGCGCTGTAAACACTACTCCAGCATGCATTTTATTTTTTTGGTGCTATCTTTCCGCTTCTGGTTGAAAATAGGAATAAATTAAATGTGATTGCACAGGACTGCTTTATGCTCGCTCAAGAGTGCTTGTGGTTGGTGTCGATCCGTAACAAGCCTATTTTTCAAAGGGAGGGGGATGCCAGGGGTGGGGTTGGTTCTTCTAAGTATCCTCAGTGCTGAGCTTCTTACCATTAGGGTACTTTTTGCAGTTGAGCCCGAAATTAGCAAGTGTTATTGTAGAGTTTCAGTGATTTGGCTAAGAAATGGCTCCCTTTAGAACGAATGCTCTTTCTTCAACCTTCCAAAGTCAGTTATCATTTTTAAAGCAGCTTGACCTGGAAGCATGCAGCTAAAATTGTGGGGACTGTTAATGACAGTTTTATTGGGCACTATGCTTATGGTTCACATTTTGAGGTCTGTATGTAATTGATCTTTCTCCCCTACATGAGAAACACAGCAATAAGCTGGTTGCAGCACCACATTATAGATATAGAGAAATAATAATGATGTCACCTTGAGATTCAAAGATCGTGGAATAGTAATAGTCTCCTAGCTCATTTCTCCCAACTGTGATGACCTCTCCAATACTAAATCTTAACAGTCTCAGCATTATTTTTGAATTATTCATGCTAGCCTTTTCCCTCACTACAAAATCAAGGAAAATGAATGCATCATGCTCTATCAGCTCCACAGGTATTTTGGTAAAAATAAAATGTTATTTGGTATCACCCCCCCCCCACACACACACACACACAAAAGGGTACAGTAGTGCAGGAGCATGCCTACCTTGAACAGGAAAACACGCAAACAAAAAGATTTCATTTGTGAGGAAAAAGAGCGAGCCCCTGTTCCCATCAATTCTGAATCGATCACTGGCTAATCACGTTTGGGTTACCTGGAGGGTGAGGCGTCCCTGGTTTTAAATAAAAGGTGCATAATAAGAGCAGATTCTCTCTGCAGTCCAGCCCCCAAATGTACACTAAGGAGTAAGTAACATCAAGAAATTGAGGCGCCTTCTATCCTGGCCAGTTCTTGCCCATGTTAAGCGTAAAGCTTTTGCTTTTGAAATATCAAATCAGCATATATTTCTTATTTTAATTCAAATTATGTAGAGATAGCAGCTTGACAGCTCTCCTAGTCTGGCCAGCCTAGAGATGATGGGAGCGCTACAGTTTTATCCCAGTGATGGATCTCATAAAGAGCGCGTGTGGGAATAAAATAAAACGCACGTAGACGTGAAGTCAGGCAGGTACCCGGATCCATCTGTAGCTCTTGACCTTTAAGTTCATGATGAAAAACAAATGTTAAGCTTTCAGAAGACAGGAGTATCCCTGGCTTTGCTGGGTGGCGTGCGCTGGCGCACAGACTGTATTAATTTAGTGTGGCATCAATAACCTTGAAATCAGGATTTTGCACGAAAAACCCAGGTTTGTGTTTATTCAGAAACCGAAGGAAAAAAAAAAAAGGCAACTTTATTTAAAGGAGCCCTCAGCGGCAAGTGGGCGAGCGCCGTTCACCACTCGAGATTTTTGGAGCCGCTCTCTGGCTTCCATGGCAACAGATACTCAAGATGATGAGGACCCAGAGATGTTCCTTAAAGAGTCTTTTCATTTTGCATATAATTCTAATTATAGACGAGATTTGCTCGTTCAGCTACCTAGACCACACCTGGAGCAGAAGCATGGCCAGTGCCCCCTGAGCCTCACCCACATCACGTCGGGCTCCTCAGGAAATGAGACAGAGCGCTCTTTTGTTGTGCAACATGGGCTTATTTCTCATTAGCAAAATGTACTTTTTTTTCTGCTAAAGAAAGAAATAGAAACCACTCATTCCCCTGGCTAGACTCTAGACACAAGCCCGTTGAGGATGATGAACAGCAGCGATTCCGCCGCAAGTCCTTGCAGACCAGACTCTCTGCGGCTCCTGTTCTGATCTCAGAACCCAGGGCCACATCTTCCCACTTGCCCTGAGATCCCATTTATAGCAGAATCTGCTAGAATCACACAGTACGTTCAGAATCATCCAACATTGCATTATGTCCGGCATGGAGTTCATGGTCAGCGTGTTCCGCGATATTCCAATTCTCTAACGCTTAGAGTAATAGGGTCAGTTGTTGGCAAAATAACCAATATTTTGTATTTTCCACTGCTATCGATGTCTCAGAAAAAAGAGAGAAAGACAGACAGACAGACAAGACAGGGAGCGTACCCTTCCCCTTCTTTCTCCCAGGAAGAACAGTAAGGCTACTCTGAGTTAAAGCGACCCTGCCCAGGAAAAAGAAAATGTTCCCTTTGAGGTTTTAGGTGTTCCCTGAATTTGAACCCCATGCAGGCTTTGGCTGGAAGAGCGCAACAGTGGAGTCAGAGGCTCGCCCCAGGGAAAGATGAATGGGCCTCCCTCCCCTGGAGCTGAGGAGGTACAGTGGCTAGAGGCCTGGGCCTGGGGTGCGGAGGTGATCCTGGGGGGGGGGGCGGGTAATGCAGATGGGTCCCTGTCCCTTCACTGTGGCTGGGAGGTAGGATTGCCAGATAAAACTCAGTGCATTCAGGTCACTGTACCTTTCAGATAAACTCTACAGACAATATTTGGGATGTGTTTACACCAAAAAAATCTTGTTTGCTAAATCTAGCAAATGCTAGAGGAGGCCCCAGCAGGAGCTGAGATGGGGTGGCTGCCTGGGGCCGGGCCTGAGCGCCTTGGCCTTGTCCCAGCTGGGAAGGTCCTGGGGCAAGTCTTCTTCTGAGTTCTGGTCACCCTGTACCCCAGGTCATCGGGCAAGCAAGTCCCATGGTGTCTTCTTCCTCTGGCTCTTACTGCTCAGGGCCGGGGGCTCCCTGCCTCTGAAGGGGCTAAAGCTCCATTCTGGGGTCTGGAATGGAGACCCTTCTAGAAAAGCAGGACAGAGTAGAGCAACAGTCTGGCAAGACCAGCACCTACCCAGGTCTTCTCCTGGCAACCCGCAGAATCTTAGTTAAGACTTGCTGTTCTCTGGACCTGCCAGTCTTTATTTGTTCCAGAGGGGCCGGTGCCAGCTCAGGGCTCGGCGATCAAGAGAGCCAGCGGCACCCTTGTGCCACCCTCCTTAGTAACCAGCCTGGCAATCCCTGTCTCTGCTTCTGAGATGGGTTTCAGATTCCGCTAGAAGACGGGCTTCTCCTGCTCCTGGGATTGCGATGGAGGCCCTGGACTAAGGGACCCCAGGTCCCCCTCAGCTTTCCCACACACACTCACCCCAATTCCTGGCCGGAGAATACTTTTTTGCAGTTTCACTCCTTCAATAAATATTTGCTCAGCGTCAATGCATACTGGCATGTCCCAACGAATAACGCAGGAAAAGCCTTTGCCCTCACAGAGTTTATCTTTAAGTGGAAAGGGTCAGCAATCACAGGCAATGACCTACGGAGTTAGAGGGAGCTTGGGCTCCGGAGAAGAATCAGAACAGGTTTGGGAGGCTGGGTAGTCCGAGAGGAGTGAAGAGAGGGGAGGATGCAGCTGAGAGTAGGGTCCTCAGGCAGGGCTTCCATCAGAAGGTGATACTGAGCTGAGACTTGAAGGAGGTGAGAGTTAGCCAGGGTGCTAGAAGGAATAGTGTTCAGGCAGAGGGAACAGCCAGGGCTAGAGCCCTGAGGCAGTTTGGGGGAGTAACATGGAGGAAGGGAGGGATGTGGTCATGATGGTAGGAGGGTGGAGGCAGGGCCTGGAGGGGAAAGGAGGGGAAAGGAGCCAGAAGGGGACACAGAGAGGGTTCTGAGCACAGGAGCCACATGCGCTGGCTGGATAGTGGTCTGTTCTGATTGCGGTGCCTGGAAAAGTCTGCAGAAAGGACTGGAGGCCACAAGGCCCATTCCGCGTGACCAGGTGGCAGAGGATGGCAGAGATGATGGGCAGCTTGGGCAACTCTGGACATATTTGAAGCTCTGGCCGCAGGTGTGCTCACCATAGCAGAAGAAGGGCATGAAACAGAGGACTCAGGGGGTCCCCCAGGACATGCTTAATCGGAGGGCCCAGGATGCAAACCTAAACTTTAGCACATATAAATCAAGCTAGCAAACTATTACATGTTTGCAGTCCTCTTACCTTCACGATGAAGACAGAAAAATAAGGGGAAAGCCATGGTTTTTGTGTGGTGGAAGGCTGGCAAAGTGTCAATGGCTGAATTTAATGCTACTGCACACATCTGAGGGTTCTATTCATGGGCCAACAGTGTTTGAAGAACGAGGGGGAAGAGACATCTATAACTTATGAATTAGTATGTGCTTTCCCCCAAATTTACTTTTCTTGCCCTATTGCAGTAAAATCATTAATTATGTCATGCGATCAAGATTTTCACAGAATTTGTCTTCCATTAGTGATATAAAGAACCCAAAACTACACTGCAGTCAGCGTATGAAATTTGAATGTATTTTTCTTAAAAATGTGAATCCAATGTAAAAAATAAAGTCATTTTTCGTGATTTCAAAAACGACTTTGCTTCTAGAACTTAAAATTAACTATTAAAATAAAAAAGCGAGATATTTTAACTATCGAATTAAACTTAGAGCTGAAATCTTTATTTAAATTTTTGAATGTTTAACCAAAATGTATGAAATATTTTAATAAAATGAGACTATCGTGGCTCTGTCGTGGGTTGTTCATCCAGTTGCCAATATAAGGAAACAGTTTCTCAGGTCATATAGGTTATATCTGGACTTACCGTCTATGCAATTTGAGATGATGAATTGTCTACTATTGCAAACTATGGCTCCTTAGCAACCACGTATCAGTGAGATAAGTGCCACGCTCACATGTAAGTACTTTTGGAATTATAAATCAGGAGAGGAAGACAAGCTAGAAAATGGACTCTAGCCACTACTGGGGAGTCATACTTCATTATGCAAGAATCTATTGCATTTCGCTTAAAAGCAGGGTTTAACAAGTTCATACAATGTCTTTGCTCTTACCAAAGCTCCTTGCTGCTCAGGACAATGCGCGTCTCCAACACCAGCTGGCCTCTACCGCAAACCTCCATGGCACTCACCCGATGACTAGGACAGACCCAAATGGGTCCCATATGGTATCAGGCTTGAGACCAGTGCCAAGCCCCGAATCACACACGTCCTTGAGAAACTGGTGCGTATGTGTATGTGTTCACTCACACACATGCTCGCTCAGTACCGAGGGGCCGTCTAAGTAAGGAGCCCTCTCAAGGGTCCCTTGGGCAGGGTCTATGGGCAGTACCACCTGAAGGGCTGGATTTGCCATCATCTGAAATGAGGAAGCTCTGGGTGGAGTAATTCCAGATGGGGGTGGGAAGCTGTAAAGATACAGAATTTGGGTTTGCAAATGTTGTGTTTGAGATGCCTTTTAGTTATTCGGAGGAAAGCTGGTTGGCAGCAATATGAATGGGTCTAGGTTTTGTAAGAGAGAAAAATGGAAAGAGCTGGGATGGAGACATATATCGGCAAGCCATGAGCACACGGAGGTTCTGTAGTGCCCCGGACTGTAAGGGGCCACCGAGGAATGGAGAATAGATACAGAAGAGAGTCCAAGGACTGAGTCCTCAGGCACCTAACATCTAGAGTTGAGGACAAACACGTTAGGATGGTTATCAGTAAAACAGACAAGGAAAAAACAGAAATAACAAGTGTTGGTGAAGATGTGGACAAATTGGAATCCTTGTGCCTTGTTGGTGGAACATAATATGGTGCGGCCTCTATGGAAAACAATATGGCAGTTGCCCAAAAAAGTGTAAAATAGAATTACTATATGATCCAGCAATCCCACTTCTGGGTTCATAACCCAAACCAAAAGCAGGGTCTCACAGAGATATTTATAATTCATTTCACAGCAGCATTACCCACGATAGCTGAAAGGTGGAAACAACACAAGTGTCAATCAGCAGGTGAATGAATAAACAAAATATGGGAAAGCCATACAATGGAATATTATTCAGGCTCAAAAAGGAAGGAAATTCTGACACCTGCCATGACATGGAGGAGCCTGGAGGACATATGCTCAGTGAAATGAGTCAGTCACAAAAGGACAATTATTATATGATTTCACTCATACGAGAAATTTAGAACAGTCAAGCGCATAGAGACAGGAAGCAGGATGTTGGTTTTCAGGGGCAAGAGGAAGGGGAATGAGGAGTTTTTGTTCAGTGGCAACTAAGTTTTAGTTCTGCAAGATGAAAAGAGCCCTGGAGATGGATGGGGGTGATGGTTGCACAAGAGTGTGAATGTCTTCAACACCACTGAACTCTGCACTGAAAAACCGTCAGAGTGGTAAATTTTATGTTTTGTGTATTTTACCAAATTTTTAAAAGCTAAAGAGAGAGAGAGAGAGAGAGAGAGAGAGAGAGAGAGAAATATTTTTTAAAAAGAAGAGTGGTAAAAAAAAATAAAAATAAATAAATAAAGGAAGAGTGGAGGAGAAGATGAAGGACCCTTTCCAGGGCCTGGGAGGGAGGGAGCTACGGTATCCCACCAGCTCGGGTCAGTCTAGTTCCCCTGAGTCTAGGCCAGTGTCTACACAGCCCACAGTGTCTCCCTGGGTGGCGAGCGGTGAGTTCCCACATAGTCGCCCACATGCGATGAGGTTACCTCATCTGCTGGGGGTCTCCGTCTTTCCTGAGGTTGATCCTCCACTGTGGAGGATCCTCCATGTCGCACTCCATTGCCCACACAACCTCTTCCTCAGGGCGTGGGCACACACCTGGCCCATCCCCCCTCTCTACTCCACCCACCTGCTACTTCAACACTTGTACCCAAATGATTCTAAACCTCATTATCTCGTGCCGCCATAATATTATTGTTTCAGATGTGATGCTTCCTCCTTGCCAGCCAAATGATGAACGATTTTTTCAAGATGAATGAGGAATGAATGAATCAAAGAGCCAGATGATAGATGACAGATGAGGGAGTGTCTTTTTCTCTCTTACTCATCTTGAGTCTGCTCTCAGGATCCTAACTGTGCCCACAGTGGGTGCGCGATGGGTGGAAGAAAAAGAAGAAAAAGAGGGCTGGGAAGAAGAGAACAAGAGTGCTGGTAGCTCTTATTTTAAGACTATGTAGATGCAAGGAAAATGAATGCCTTCCTTAATTCTCTTTAGGAAGTATCAATGAATATACCTGCAGCACCCATATACCCACGGGGACCTCTTGAAGAAATAGCCCAAGAAGGGGACCCTGGGTGGCTCAGTTCTTTGAGCATCCAACTCTTGATTTCAGCTCGGGTCATGATCTCAGGGCCCTGGGTTCGAGTCTTGCATTGGGCTCCTTGCTCAGCAGGGAGTCTGCTTGAGGGTTCTCTCTCTTCTTCTCTCTCTCCCTTTGCCTCACCCACACACTACCTCTCTTGCTCTCTTTCTCTCTCTCAAATCAATAAATAAATCTTAAAAAAAAAAAAGAAATAGCTCAAGAACTAAGTTTCAACACAGGATCTCAGGCTGTATGGTCTGAGGTACAAATGGTGCAGAAGTGAGCTAAAGTAGCCAACCCATTTGTTAAATGATTCCAAATGCCTTTAAATACCCGTTAATGTTATATGTCGCCTTGACTGGGCCACAGGTGCCCAGATACTGGGTTGAATATTTTTCTGGGTGTCTTTGAGGGTGTTTCTGGATGAGACAAGTATTTGAATCACTAGACTCAGTGACACAAATTGCCTTCCCCATGGTGGGTAGGATTCATCCAACCCAACGAAGGCCTGAATAGAACAAAAAGGCAGAGTAAGGGAAAATTAACTCAGTCTGACAATCTTGGAGCTGAGACAATGGTCTCCTCCTGCCTTTGGACTCAGACTCAGGCTAGAACTATGCCATTGCATCTTCTCCCAGGTTTCCAGCTTGCCAAATGCAGATCTTGGGACTTCTCAGCCTCCGGCATCTCATGAACCAGCTATATGCACATGTATACGTGACGTGTATATATATGGTTATATGTGTACATCATACACAGCTTAATTTGTGGGGGTTTTGTGTCACTATCAGCATTAATTTTCCAGTTATTATAATGTTAGACTTCTGATTGGGAAAGAGTGCATGGATGCCCTCGTGACCACGTTCTGAGGTGTTTTAAACTGAAGAGTTGCCTGCACCAACGCTGCCTTCCATGTTGCCTGCCCAGGGACTTTTATCCACATGGTCAAGGTGGTGTCAGGCTGGCAGAGCAAAATCATTGCTATTTGACTTTCAACTGTGAAATTCTGCAGTAATATTATGAGTTGCTCCCCTTAACAATTGTCTGGCTTACAAACTCCCGGGAAGGTGAGAATGATTTAGAGTTTATGGGGAGTAGTGTAGGTTAATCATAAGAACGGGGCTGCTGTGAAGGCCAGGGGGCATTGACAGATTGTGTTCTCTTCTCCTGTTCTGATTTTCCTTATTTTCAGCCTGACATCTTTTTTTTTTTTTAAATAGATTTGCTTTGAGTTTTTGCACATCTACAAAATCCATTTGAAAACCTGATGGGCACAGAATGGAAATGATTTTATGGCTGGGAAAGATCGTCCACAGATTTTTTTTTTTAAAGCAAGGATTCCTAATTGTACTTTCAGGAAAAGCCACAGTCGTCATATTAATGAGCTTGCCCAGTTTAAGAATTAGATGAAGTCAAAACATAGGATCCAGAGGTGGGAAGCAGCTTAGAGAGGTCTTGCCAAGTAATTCTCTTCCGTAAATGGCAGCTTGTGATCGGCAGTGGGGTTCCAGGTCGTGGAGTGACAGTAGAGATGAATCCCAGTGAAAATCCTCCAATGGCATGGTGCAGATGCCCTTTTCAGATGGAGTCCTGACTTCACACACACACACACACACTCGAATAGAAAAGTAGATTAGAAAGGGCCAATCATTACATAGTATTATAGCTCTTGCATATGTATTTTCCCTATAGATCACACTAGTCATTATCTGAGGCCTTTCTCTTGGAGGTTTCCCTTGCTCATTGGCATGAATTGGCCATTGTCTTGTCCCTTGTGTTTTGGAGAGCCGGTCCTGTCCCAGGTGGAATACATGGGTTACTCACAGCCAGAAACCCTAGACTTATTGCCCATGTCCTTCTCTGGCTCAAGGACCTATGCGGGCTCCCTCTGGCTGCTGCATGCAGTCCAGTGCTTCCTTGGCTTCCCGATCCCCACAGATACCCTAGCAACCCCACTTCCATCCTAGACCAATTCTCCCCTCTCCACTCCTGCCTGAGTCCAGCCTCATTCCCCTGCCTGCTGTGTATCAGGTCCCAACTCAGTAAAGAGGCCTTCCTGGCTTCTCAACCCATGGAGGTCAGCCTATAGCATTAGCCCTGAATTGTTTCATGATTTCATTTGTTCATTTGTGTGTTTGCTTATTCATCAATTGTTCATTAAGTGCCTCATGCATCAGGCACTGTGCTGGCTGCTGGGGACACAGGAGAGGGACACCCACTATCATGGCCATGGGTCACCTTGCTTTGGGGTTTGGCTGGAGCCCTGAGCTCTTCAGGGGTGCTCATGAGGGTAAACCGGCAACGGAAGAGTAGGGCAAGGTTGGGCAGGGCTGGGTCCCCGCCTGTCCTGAGGTTTCATCAGCTTGACCTTGGGCTGCGCAGCCCGGCCTGTGAAAGGGACAGTGGCAGCACAGACAGGGTACAGCCCCTTGACATTAACCAGCTCTGAGATGGTGCAGACTTAAGTGAAAGCCCTGGTGGAAGGACAGGAGAAAAGAACAGACCTACTACTCCTTCTTAGTGTGTGTGTTTAGGAAGAAACCACCAGCATCAGAACAGAAAAAAAAAAATGGATTTCCACCAGAGTTTGTGATTTCAATTTTGTCTATTTGTTCTTTTATGTAATCAATGAATTAATTCTTCCTATTTATAGCCACCAAGAATATGCCTGGGCTAGAGATCCACACAGCCACAGGACCATACTGCTGTCAACAACCTCACAGTCCAGTTGAAGATGTAACACTGCAGGGCCAGCCAAGGGAGGCTGGCCAGCGTGGAGCGGCCAGGCTGCCGGGGGCTTCCCACCGAGTCCTGGCACCCCGAGGCAGGCTAGTCTCGGTGAGATGCAGAAGAGGCCACTGGGTGCCGGGCCTGCAGTCAGGAGAGGTGACAACTGCTGCTTGAAGTTACTAGGAGAAGAACAGATGGCTGATGTGAAGGCTTCTAAGCCCGTCATAAGTGTTACAGGATTCTACGAGCAGAGCCGTGTGATTCTGTCTGATTCTACTCCTGGTGTGGTTAGGGGGTGACTGTGGCAGGCATTTCCATCCGCTTGATCACATGCACTGACAAGCCTTCAGTGAGTCAGGTATGATTATCTCCATTTTACGGACGGTAAGACCAAGGCTTTGTGCAATCCAGGAACGTACAGGAGGCCATGGAGCCAGAAAACATGGTAATTGGGGTGAACAGCCCGGTCCCCAGGTTCCCACCTGGAACTCATCCTGGGTTATCATGCTGCCGCTTTTGTCTCCTTGTGCCACCAAAACAAACTGAGGGATTCAATTATTGAAAGGTTATTTTTGGCTCCATAGCAAACACAAGGTGGAAGTCTCTGTTGGCAGAGTTTGGTTCACAGGGAGCTAAAATTCATGAATCCCAACCACTGGACAAAGGATTCAGGGACAACCTGAAAACACTAGGTGTAGCCATTGACTCTCAGTGGGGAGGAGGAGGGAACACATCTAGGAAATGCGGCATTTGGTTGCTAATTTTAAAAAAAAGAAATTAATCTTATTACCAAGTATCGTTTGAATTAGACATTCAAATAATTTTACTTTCTGCTTAAGGATCGTTTTGCTTAAGAACGAAATAAAATGTAGGTGCACGAACGTTTTACAAAAGCATAGTCATTACATAGCATCAGACTATGTGCCAATTATTTTCATTTCTATGTTATTAAGAGTCTAGGGATGAAATATTTAAAAAAAAAAAGAGAATTTAAAATAAACTCCCTACCCTTCGGTTTCCAAAATAAGATTTGTAAGTTTGATGTTGATAAATGTGTTAGCCTTTGTTAGAGCATCTTGATATCTGGGGACATCACTTAGAAGCGTCGCATTTGTCGACACTAGGGGGTTTAACACCTTTGTGGATTGAGGGGCTTCTCATCCTTCTTCCTTTTCCTTGCTCTCGTCTGTGCGCTGAGTATTGGTCGAACCCAGTGGTACCGGAGCCCATTTCTGTTGCTCTCAGGGCGCTTCCATGCCCCTTGGAGGGACCGCGTTCCCCTCCATGCGCTGCGATGTCATCTGTCAAAATTCTCACCAGCTTCTCGCTTGGTCTTGGAACGCGGAGCCCCGGTGCATCGTCCTTCCCAGCCACGCCAGATCCAGAGCAGCTCCTGGTATCAGTTTAGAGACGATGGGTTTCTGTGGCTGAGCATCCTTGAGGAGGGGCTAGGAAACCGCACACACGGACCTTTTCTCCACAAGCCGCAGAACCGGGATGGGCCTTTTGATAAATGCTTTCTGGTAGTTGTCTTTAAGCAGCTAATTTTTCAAGCTGAGAGGGCGAGGAAGAGAGACGGGAAGAGAGAGAGGTCTCTAATTTTTCAGGTACCTAATGACTTGACGGAGGAAAACAGATAATTTCATGAACGTGTTTTGGCACATACGAAGCCATCTCTGCTTGGTTCTGGGATAAAGTCAACGTCCCTTGGTTAGTAGCAGAGGTATTTTCGTTTGGAGAATTGGATTATTTTTGAATTCTACTTATTATACTAAATTGAATACCATATTATGAAATCCATTTCAACTTTTATGGACATCGCTGCCTCCTCCAGGGGCTTCTTCAGGCATTTGGTTTATTGGGGAAGAGTCATTTATTCCCCGCAACGATGCCCACGGTGCTGGCACATTACAGCAAAGAAAATAAGCCACAAAATTCAAGTTCTTATTGCGGAATTGTCTCAACTTACATGATTTTCTTAAAATAATGGAAAATGTTAGAATATGACATCCCAGGGAAGGGTAGAGGATTCTTGCATATCTAATCAAAATGTTATCACCCCAGAAACATCTTTGTAATATGACCTTTGTCAGCTGCTTCACAGCGAAGAAATCCTTTCAAAAAGGCAAAGTTTCCGACGAAGCATCACAGGCTGGAAGAAAATCTCAGAAAAGAAATTGCATTTTCAACAAGAGAGCCACCCCCCCCCCCCCCCGTCCGAGGCTGCACTCCGGAGATCGCCAGGGCCCTCTTGCCATTGTCTTAAACTGTCAAAGTTTGGCTCCTTTTGGATTTTTGAACAATTCAAAAAAGAGACTTTCATAAACAGTTTCATAAATGACAGCATATCTAATTCCTTGGCTTTTGAACACCGAGCTGAGTACAGCACAGGGAGCCGACTGAGAATTTCTCCTGAAGCCATAAAGCAATCTAGGAGGTAGGTTGCCAAGCTGTTGACACAGACAGTGGAGATGGAAATTCTCTAGAAGCGAGCTAGACCCTCCTCCCGCACTCCGCTCGGCCTGACGCTCGCTGATTGGCGCAGTATATCTTGATGTTAGTATCCCATTTCAGAAATGTTCTGACATTATCTATTTGGAAGTTTGAAAAATAGTATAAAACTCCCAATGCATCTGAGCACACATTTCAACAGAGCAATCACAATACCCATCTCCACTGATGCAAGATGCAGGCTCCAACCCAATTCCAACAGCTTCATTTCTAAGTCGATGGGAATCGGGAAATCTTGCTGTGGATAAGAAAATTGGGAGGGGCCGGTTCCTTGCTGCCATCAGCCCCCTCCCGCTCCGGGGCTCTGCAAGCACAGGGCGCTGGCTGTAGAATAGACAGAAAGGAACAGAGAATCAGGAACCATGAGTTGGAAACAAAGTTTTGATGGCAGAACTGAAAGCAGAGGAGACAGTGAGGCAGGTATGCCCCGGGAGACAGGTGTGACCATACACGGGGTCGCTCCGCAAGGATGGAAAGCGACAATGAGATGGCTGTCATTTGTGCGCTTCTTTTTTTTCTTTTCTTTTTTTTTTTTTTTTTAAAGATTTTACTTATTTATTTAAGACAGAGAGAGCGGGAACAAGGAGGGGGAGGGAGAGGGAGAAGCAGGCTCCCACTGAGCAGGGAGACCCAGGCGGGACTCATCCCAGGACCCTGAGATCCTGACCTGAGCCACCCGGGCACCCCCATTTGTGCACTTCTTACCCGATTCAGGTTCAGTTCACAAACAGCAAAGCATACTGAATCAAAAGTGGGCTTTCACATCACGAGCCTCTGGAGATTTCTATTAATCTAGGCGCCCGTTGTAATTCCAGAATTAGCCCGCCGACGCCCTAGCAGGGGGCGGCCAGGAAACCCGCAAGACAGATGATTCCACCATCACCTTTAATTTCATGTTTAGACCTCTTCGCATTTAGTCTTATCACACGAGCAGGAGTAGATGCCAAAGCACATGCTCCGTTACAATTTCTAGCTTGTTAATAACCGAGCTATAGCTTCCCAATCATCGGCATTCTCAAGTGTTGCAAATGAAAATCAGATTTGCAAGGGGAGATGCGTGCAGGCCAGGCATCTCCCCTGTTCCTCCTCAGACCAAGAAAGACAAGTTTTTAATCAGCAGCCAACTCTACAGTCTTCGGAGTTGGTTTAAACTAAGTCAGCAACTCTGATTCTTTTATTTGAAGAACAAATAGCAGGATAACATTCCTAAGCCCTAGAAATACACCATCATAACTTCCCACCAAAAGATTTTAAATTCCTCAATTCAAAAATGCTAACACACAGTCTTTTCTCTGTCTCTGTCTCTTTCTCGCTGTTACTCCCACCCTTCCTCCTTCCTCTCTCTCTCCTTCTCCCCCGTGCCCACCCCAATTCTATATGCTGAGCAAGTGGGAATATTCCCAGGAATATTGGCCCCTGGGGATCTATAACCCCATGCAGGTGAGTGCTGCTCTGCTGTTTCATAGCTGAGTCGCTTTGGACAAGTAGCTGGACCCTTTAACCCTCACTTTTCTTACCTATAAAATGGGTGTACTGACCCTCACCTCACACACTGGTGCGTTTTTAAAGGACAACACATATAAAAACAAGTAGCACAGTGTTCAAGGGACACTTGCACTGCTCAAGATTCTTGGTAACAAATGGCGGGAGCCCCACTCAAACTTGTTTATTCAAACAAAAGAATTCACTGTCACACAGATATATAAGAAGTTCAGGGGTGGTTACCTTCAGATCTGGCTGGATTCAGGGGCTCAACGGTGGAGTCTGGGCAGTTTCTCTCTACCCTATGGGATCCCCTCCCAGGGAAGAAGGCCATGACGCAGAGCCGCAGAGTCTCTGCTGGGTGACCCAGCGGGAAGTAACCGAACATGTATGTCGTCAAGGGTCTGGTTGGCCCAGCACAGTGACCTAGGGAAGACTAGCCATACACAAAGGAGGCAGAAAAGCGTGCAGGTGAGAGCCAAGACTGTCCTCCCTGAGTCTCAGTGAATGCAGTTCTCACTTTCCAACGCCTTAAACGAGTCAGAGGCACAGTCAACCTCTGTAAATAGTCTAACTCCCAATGCTGTGTGACCTTCCCAAGCTACTCAACCACTCTGTTTCCTCATTCGTAGAACTGTGATAATGATATTGTTGTGAAAATTCAAAACACCAATGAATATCGCCCTAGTTAAGCCTAGGGCCTGCCACTTAACCAGCAATGGATAATTTTTGGCTATTTTGATTATTAATTTCTAGGAGTCGTATATTTCTGTGCCTGAGTAACTTAATGAATCTCTAATACAGGTGCTAATTAGGATGATTCCCTAAGACGAAGAAATGAGGTGCAGACTTGGTGATGCTTTGCTTGGCCTGGGGGTGGGGGTGGGGGTGGGCAGGCAGTGGTCTAGCTCTAGGAGAGTGTCCTGAGCTGGCGCCGATATCCCTCACAGTCATCCTGCCCTTACCATCCCCCTTCCTCCCCTAATCACACCTGTTCTCCCGGCCACATGGATGCACGGGACTGGCTGGATGCTACTTCATTCCCCTGGCCACTGTAACTGGTCCAGAGTCCAGCTGCCTATGCTGTACTGAGCCAAGAAGAGCCCTTCTTTGGGATTTTTTTCCAGGGGGAGCTGGAGACAGAATTTGTTTCAACTCTGGGGACACACTGCTGAAAGGATGTAATGCTGAGGTCATGGGCAGAAACATGGGTCATGCCCAGATCTGAATTAGAGAGGAGAGCTGGCTCCCTATGTCTGATGTCCTGAGCCCACCCCGCAGGGCCCCTCCCTGGGGTGCGGCCCCACCCAGGTGCCCAGGACTCCTCTCCCTCCCCATCGGGAATGAGAACTCTGTCCTGTTCCTGTCCAGAGGCCTCATGGACCAAGGAGGGCCATTCCCCGGCCCTCACTCTCACTCCTGACTCTCCAGACTAAAGTCGGTTACCTTTGCGAACAGACCGTCAGACAATTGACTGATCAGACAGCCAGACACCACGTCACCCTTGCCATCAGTTTTGCTGCTCACATGGTGACCATTCTTCCCACTTCGCCTCATTTTATTTCAAATCAATGGCCCAGAGCACCAGGGCTGGAGTGAAGAAGTGCCCCTCAGGCAGAATACAACCACTTTTTCTTTTTCAGATTAATGTTTCTGGAGGCTGAGATAGAACATTCGGTATGGCTGGGTTTCCTGCCTTGATTTTCATTTGTGGTTTCCCAGGTAGAGGCAAACGAGGCCAAATCACAATCTCAGCATCAAAATCCCCACGTCTCTGGCTTTAATTTCCAAGTCACAAAAATGCAGGTACTTGTGGCTCATCCCAGAAGGACAGAGGGGGGGGGGAGACCCCCTTCCTCCTGGTGGCCCAGGTACACACTCCCCAGCACTTCACACCACTTAAAAGATTCTGCCCAAACTGCCAACAATGTGTTACAAACAAAGCCCTTCCCGAAAATGGATCAAAAACACTTTGTAATAAGTGTAGGAGCTGCTTTCAAAAGGGCCAATGCCTAACAAAATCCCCGGTCCTGGGTGATCAACACTGAATAGCCCAACACAGTTTGGGAAAACCTCCCCCAAAGCTCCTACACCTGAAGTAGTTATCTACACCAATCTATCCGCACACATACGCATCAGAAGCGTTGACTTTTATTCACTTGTTTGCAGGTATCATATACATTCCCTGGATATTCAGCTTATCTGGTCAACATATTCCAGAAAGAAGAGCTGTAGAAGATTTGGAATAATCTTTGTCTAATAGTTGCTAGATAATGGATCCAAATGCCACAAATACCAGTGGCCTTTTAACCTGCATGGGTGTTTCCCCTAAAAGAGAGCAGGTGCCATTCCTTTTTCTCTTTCAGGACTTTCCTTATAACATCCCTTCAACACCAGCAGATCTCCTCACTGCTCAATGTGGGGCAGCCCACATCACAGAGCTAGGCACACACGGGCTCTCGACAAGGGCTTGTTGAAAGGGTTCTGGCTTTGTAGCCTCACGAGCCCTAGTACATCTTCCCGGTAGATGCTCACCGCTCCAGATTATAAACTCCATTTCCTTATCTGTCTATACGACCGAACTGTGGGTGCCTTTGACCCTGATGCCCCGCTCCTCCCTCTTCCATTCCTCCGGAATGCTCCCCGCCAACATCAATTACTGGTTGGCTGTACTATCCAGATTCGAGGTGCCGGCTCTTGGCTCTAACCCTTATAGGAATACAGGGGCTGGGAAAATCAATTGTGTTAATCGGCAAAACTCTCCACTGGAGATGCTATCCTAAAAGGAAACCACATGTAAAACACTTAAAGAGGGGAGCTCTGTAGTATGTTTCTTTTGTTATACGACCCTCGCACGTTTGTCCGGAGTTTGGGGCTTTCAAACCACACAAGGTTTTATGCGATCATTATAAAATCCCTTCTTTTCCCAAAGGCAGGGTAGTAAGGATTAAGTTTGAATACTGAAGACAGCTTTGTTGTAAATGGTCTCTAATGTCACAAAAGTAGCTTGGAAAGAAAGGCTTATTAAACAAATTTCTTGGGTTGCAAATCACTGAAAGCAATCACATGTCATGTTCATTTGTTTAACCTGAAAGGTATCCATTTGGCTGTTTAAAGAAACGATGCAAATTAACATGGTTCCCAGTGGCTGATCTGAAAGGACATTCAGGGAGGCCCCTTGAAGAAGTAAGTGACATTGAGCATACACTCCTGTGTTTTTCCACCTCTTTTGCAAAAAGTTGTTCATGGGAACCTGAAGAATGGGATATGATTTATTAAACCACAGATGGGAAACCACAAAGGAACCTTGTCCGCCTAGTTCCGTCATCCTACAAACAGAGAAGTCCGGTGGATTACACAGTGAGAGGCTGGCAGGACTGCATCCCAAATCTCCTGACCTCACGTTCCTTCCTCGCCAAGCCATCTCCCAGATTTGGGGCTCTCCTTGTGTTGCTTTAAACAATAGAAAGTGCTTGTAGGTGAGGATGTGGGTATAATGGGACAAAGGAATGAGGGATGGGAGGGTGTTATAAGTTTCACAGGAGCCTATAGAAAAGACCAGAACAAACGGCAAAGATGTTTTGTTTCTCTTGCTTTCTTAGCTTAAGTGCTTACGGCTGCCTGGAGCAGCACTGAGAAGGATTCTGAGGCTGGGTCCAGTCTTACTGGAGAAAAGTACTTGATCTGAACAGCAGTGTGTACCCAGGGCCTAGTTCACTTTCCAGAGGCAGCTATTCTGAACATGTCCCAGCCGAGGTGTGACCCTGGGTGGTGACCTTGAGAGGATCCACGATGCACCTATAGAGTCACTGGGGCTTATCACAAAGCAACCTTGGTTCTTTGAACAAATTTTTATTAACAATCTTACTATGTTGAGCCATCCAAGTCATGAATATCCCAATAGAGTAGTTGTGCACAGAGGCAGAGTGAAGATTTCTTTCCCATTAAGAAGACAACCTAGGAGCTGCATAGATGGGGACCCACGGGTATGTGGCCTCTCTTAAGCTTTGAGGGATACTCCCAGGGCGCCTTGTGCCCCATCAAGCTGGATACAATGTGTCTATAGTGTTTCCTGGGGCTGCCATAAAGGGCACCACAAAAATGGGTGTCTGGAAGCAACACACACGCTGTCTCGCAGCTCTGGAGCTCAGGAGCTGAAATTCAAGGTGTGGAGAGTGCTGTGCACCCTCTGAAGGTTCTAGGGATGGGTGCTGCCCATGGCTCTCTGGCCCCACCTGTTCCTTGGCTCCAGGATGCATCCCTCTGCACCCTCCGTCTTCACACAGCCCTCCCTGTGTCTGTCTTCACCTGGCCTTCTGCTTTCAAGGACCCCAGTCGCCCCAATGACCCACTGTAACTTGTTACCTCTGCAAAGATCCTGCCTCCAAATAAGGTCACGTTCTGAGTCTGGGGGGGGCGGGGAGGGTTGGGACTCCGATGTATCTCTCTGGGGGAGCTCAGCTCCGCCGTAACAATGTGCACACAGCATGGAGCAGGGCCTGGCACCCCTGTGCTCACTGAATGGCCCCGAGGCTGGCCTGGCTGCCAGGGCCCAGGAATCTGGGTGCATCTAGGCCGTGGTGACCCGCGGGACCTGAGGGGCCCTAATCGGCCCCCTCGGGCCCCAGCCCCCTCTGCTCGTGCAGCCACCTGGAAGGCGCCTGGAGTCCTGCGGGTCCCTGCCCGCTGGAGCCCAGGCAGGCGGCCCCGCGCTCCGGGCACCTGCCGCCCCGGGAGCCCGCAACACGGTCGGTGGGCGCCCCGGCACGCACCTCCCCACCGCTCCCCGCACGCACCACGGGGCGCGGGCCTGGCATTTGCAAAACTGAGGCACAGAGCGGCAGAGGCGGACGCAGGCGCCGGGCCCAGGCCGCCGGGCGGGAGCGGGAGAGGCGGACCCGAGGGCGGGAAGACCCGGCGGGGCGGCGCCAGGCGGCTGCGAGGCTGCGCGCAGCGGGGTCGGCCCGGGCGCCGCCGCACTGGGCATGCTCCGAGCCGGGCGCGCGCTCCGGGTCGGCCCCGCCCCGTCCCCGTCGGCCCCGCCCCTCGCCGCGCTTCCTGGCCCCGCCCCCTCCGGGCCCCTCCGCGCGCGTCGGCTCCCGCGCCCCCGCCGCGCTTCCGTCACGCCCAGGCCCCGCCCCGCGGTGACCCCGCCCCCCGCGCCCGGCCCCGCCCCCAGGCGTCTCGGCCCCGCCCCCCGCGCCCGGGACATGCCCGGGCAGCGCGCGCCCCCGTGGTCCCCGGCGTCCGTGCGCTCGCAGCTCCTCGCCGTCGGCGGCTTGGGCGACGCGGTGAGTGTCTGGTTGCTGCCCTCCGCCCGCGGCAGGGCCTGTCTAGGCCGACGAGGCGTTGGGGCCTGTGGCTCTGTGGGCTCCTTCCCCTGCCGTAGGTGTGGGGCCTGCGCGCGCCCCATCCACTCCGCCCAGACCCCACGTGCGCCCCGGGGCGCCAGGTGCGGCCCACCCACCCTCCGCCCAGGTCCCACATGTGCCAGGTGCACCAGGTGCGGCCCACCCACCCTCCAACAAGGTCCCACATGTGCCAGGTGCACCAGGTGCGGCCCACCCACCCTCCAACAAGGTCCCACATGTGCCAGGTGCACCCAGGTGCGGCCCACCCACCTTCCGCCCAGGTCCCACATGTGCCAGGTGCACCCAGGTGCGGCCCACCCACCCTCCGCCCAGGTCCCACATGTGCCCAGCTGCGCCAGGTGCGGCCCACCCACCCTCCACCCAGGTCCCACATGTGCCCAGCTGCACCAGGTGCAGCTCACCCACCCTGGGCCTGCCTCTCCCCACCCACTCTGCCCAGGTCTCACATGTGCCCAGGTGCGGCTCACCCACCCCAGACCTGCCTCTCCCCACCCACAGTCCGCCCAGGTCTCACATGTGCCCAGGTGCGGCCCTCCCACCCCAGGCCTGCAGCTCCTGGACCACATTGAGCTGCGGTGACAGCGGCCTGCTGTGGGCTGCAGGCTGCCCCCGTCACACCTCGACTTGGCCAACACCTTCGAGGCCCTCCCCTGTGCACGCTCTTGCCTCGCACGCTGCTGATGCACGTCCAGGAACGCTGTCCGTCCGCCTTCTGTTCCCAGGAAGCTTCAGAGGCCTCGACCCAGGCCCTTCCTTGCAGCGAGCCTTTAGCATCCTCCGTGGGCGGAATTCCACGCCTCCTGCCCTGTTTAAGACCATGTTCTGGGGTCCTCATGATCGTGGCTGGTGTCTGTATTCGTTTTACCCGAATTGCCTCCGTAAACACTTGGGGTAAACAAGCAGAGTGTGTGAGCCCTTCACGCTGGGCACCCTGATTCCCAGGTCAGTGGAGACACAGTAGGGCAGTGCTCATCCATCCCTCACTCACTGGCTCATCATTTCCTGAGCCCCCGGGATGGTCTTGGCTGCGAGGCCTCTGCCCAGTACTTGGGTTCCTGTTCTCCAGGCACCTTGTGTGGATGGAGCGCAGCGTCTGCTCGGTCAGGTGGGTGGACAGTCATCCCACAGAGGCGCTGCTTTGTCCACAGAGGGGCCGCCTCTGCTGCATGTGGCAGAGCACGAAGCTGCTGAACGTAACCAGCGAAGAAGCGGCTGGCTCTTTAAATAGGAACCGTGGAGCATCTGAGGCGGGCCCTCCTCTCCATCTCCCAGAGACAGATGAGGAAGAGATGGCTCTGCTGTTTCCCAGTCCTTCAGTGGAGAAAACACAGACGTGAAAAAGACATTAAAAAGGAGAGCATGCTAAGGGTAAAACAGATTTAAGGAAACAATGTCAGAGCTCTCCTCCCACCCCTGGCCATCCACAACCCCCCCCCCCCTCCGCCCCCGCCCCCGGGGCCAACAGGGAGCTCACATTGTGTTAGCTCAGACACATTGTCCCGAGGGCAGTTCACACCAAGTCCACACCTGCGAGGGCCAGAGTCTGCAGGACACCAGGAGACTTGGCCTTGCTCTGGCAAGTGTCGCATCTCTCCTGGGTTCTTGTCTCCAGTCGGAATTGGAATAGTAGAGGCTGTTGCGCTGTGGGGGCAGGATGAACCCATCCTCACGGGCAAGAGCCATAGTAAGGCACCTTTTCTATGCGAATATTCTTTTTTATTAAAACAAATCTGTATTGTAAGAGCTAGATTTTTAGACTTCTTAGACCCTGCTTTAAAAAGGCCTTCACTGCTGGAGGGGGAAGTTTAAAGAGATAATGCACTAGGCATGGACGTGATGGAAACATCTCTTGTTCAGCAGAGATTCTCAGACTTTTCTTTTCCTCTCTGGTTTGGTCTCACTTGGGTATCAGTTGGATCTCACCTGGGCCCCCCACTTGGGCCTTCCAGCCCCATAGTTTCCTGTGCCGGTGTGCAGGTGTGGGCCTGGTCTGTCCGTGCAGGAAAGAAGGGCAGGGGGCCCGAGGGAGAAGGAGCCACCCTGGCGGTCCTGCAGAGCTCATTCCTCCGCTCTCCCGCCTCAGGAACCCAACGGTGTGCTTCTCAGTGTTGTTCAATGAAGTAACCTTGCTAAACTGTCTTTATCTTCCTTATTTTGCAGAGGACATGTAGAAGCCAGGGATTCAAACCAGCAACACGGTTCTATTCTGACTCCCTGTTTTGGGCCTCAAGGCTGTTTTCAGTTTATAGTGTAGTCTCCTTAGTAGAAAAAGCATGGAAGCAAAACAGTATTTTCTGTGGTCATCTGTTAGGTTTGTTTTTATGCTTCCCTGTGACCTTACCTAACTACTTACTAACTCTACCTATACAGTTCCTCTTGTGCGTCCACTTTCCTTGAGGGTTTTGGCGTCCTATCACGTCTGTGGTCACTGCAGACACGTACTTTGGGGCCCCAGCCTCTGAAAGGCCCTGAGCTGCTTTGGCTGCCGTCCTCGTCCTCCCTGATGGGTTCCCTGGTTCTGGCAGGGCAGCTTCTGATACAGCTGCTTTCTGAAGGAGCTTGGGTCTTAGCTCAGAGTGTTACTCACACAAAACCTGAAACTGTAAAAATTGGGAACGTGTGGACTATGACATTACCATTGGGTGAGTGGATTCCCTGTCCTTCTTCTCAGGTGCTGGTGAGCAAACAAACCCAGCAGCACCCCATTCTTGGTTTAAAGTGAAAGTCTGTGGTTATCTGCATGGGAGAGGGGGTTTGAGCTGTGCAGGCGGGCCAGTTTTCCCTTGCTGCACAGGATGCACGTCCCCTTCTGTTAGCTCTGGAGGCCTGTCGTGAGCAAAGGCAGATGAAAGTCTGAGACCCAGCATTGTAGACAAAATACTGCCACGTGTGTGTTTGTGGCATTTGGGTAACTGGTGCGTATTTGCTGGTCACCGGCAAGAGTCATTTTCTTTTGACGTAAAAAATTAATAATAAAATGCTTAGATGGAGGGGTCAGTGCAAGATTTTGGGAAAACCGTATTATGGAATATAGTGAATGACTTATTCCTGTATGTAGCTATTAAAATGAATTGTCTAAGAGGAATAAATCATTTTGTGACCTTTTGTAACCTTTGAAGGAATCAGAGTGGTTTCGGCAGATGTGGCTTGTATGTAAATCGGTCACGGTGTCTTGCCAAAGTGCTCAGAATCCCTGGCAGGTAAGCCAGTCTGTGGCTGCCACGCTCCTGATGTCTGCTTTAGAGAAATAACTAAATACATAGGCAGCCCCAGGGGCCACTGACACGGCGGTGACACCGTTGACTACGTGTTAAATGCTGAAACTTGTTTTTGATACGACAAGTTGTTTTCAATTAGATCAGGGGCTTAGAGGAGTGGGGGTCTCCAGGGAGGCAGGCCACATGTCCCTGCCACCCCCCCCCGCCCCCGCATCCCAGAGTAAACTTCTGGCTTGTGATACCGCCGTGGAAAAACCAGTTAAAAGTTCCACAGAAACATTTCCTTACAGTTGCTAAATTTGTTGTCGTCTATGTACGTGTGTAACCGTGAAAGGGATTGTGAGAGAGTTATAAATGCCTCCTGTGTTCACTGTACCACTTCAAAAATTGTCTTGTTAGAATAATTTCCTACCGGTAGCACTTGTGAAGTCAGCAGAGTATCCAGCCCGAGGTCCATCGCCCATTCCCAGAAGTCTGGGGGCGAAACTGAACGCGCAGTCTGCCAATGGCACCACTCGTAAAAGCAGGCACTTGTTAAATCTATTTGTTTTTATTATAGACATCGATCTGCCAGTCGCAATAATGCATTTATGGACATTTTTCTGCAAGCACAGCGCTGGTGGCAGTTTTTACTGACAAATTGAGTCATATGGATAGTAGTTTAGAAAACTCTTACCTTATTGACAGATCGGGCGATTCCTGCAGTGGGCGTTGAGAGGTATCCGGATGGGTGAAGAGAGAGAATTGAATCATGGGGCAAAATATGGGATGGGACATTGAAATGTGGACATTTCATGAGTAACTGGCGGTTACATCCCATTTGTTTTTAAATTGTTAGCTACAGTTTACTCCTCAGTCAAAAGGCCTACATGTTGGGACCAATGATGTTACCTTCAGATTTTGACCTGGTTGTTCGGGGTCGTTAGTAAGAGCGACCACTGGAATGTGGGAGCTGATGCTCTCCTTGGAGTGGGAGATCCATGAGCCATAGCAGAACAGCGTTCTCAAGTGGTGGTCTGAGCCCCGCTGGCATCAGGATTACCGAAGGTGCTGGTTAAAAAAGGCGGATTATACGGCCCCTTGCCAGACCTATGGGATCAGAACCTGGGGATCTGTGTCTTTACAGGCTTCTCAGGGTATTCTAGGGACCCTAATGTTTGAGCATCTCTTGAGGAATCTTTAGGATGGCTGAGAAAGAATGCTCTCCGGTGCAGATGAGCAATGGAGTTCCCCTTCCGGAAGGGTCCATTCGCAGCCAACGTTGTTCTCACTTGCCTGTGCTCATGGATCTGTGTATGGTTTTGTAACTCCTCAGAGACATGTGAATCTCTTCAAATTGCACACCCAACATGTTATCATAGCGTTATAGTTTTCGGTCTTGTGGTTATGACAAAAGATGCAGATGTTACCAAAACTTTGGCATTAGTTTTACAAACAAAGTGAAGCATGGACAGCCCTATTATATTTCCCTCCTGTCTTTCCTTTTGACTGGCTGGTGTCTTTTTTTTCCCCGCTGTGGGTAGAAGCATTTTCCTGGTCTCGGGTGAGGGTGAACTTTCAGATACACCACTGAACGTGTTTTTGTGGAACTGAGTTGGGTTTTTATGTAGGAAGAGTGGCGTCAGAACATGGGAGGGATTTTGGTGGTGCTGTCTACTAGTTGGGTGACTCTTTGTTTTGTTTTGTTTTTTGTTTTAGAGAGAGAGAGAGAGAGCTAGCACGCACAGTGGGGAGAGGGAAAGAGAGATCCTCAAGCAGGCTCCATGCCCAGTGTGGAGCCCAATGTGGGGCTCGATCTCATGACCCTGAGTTGGATGCTCAACTGACTGAGCCATCCAGGTGCCGCAATTAGTTGGGCGACTTTAAGCAAATGTTGAACTCCAAGCTGCCTCCTCATCTGTCTGATGGTGGTGATCACACTTACTTGTCTGTCTGGATGAGTATAAGCATATGAAATAATAAAGTATGAGGCACCGCCTGGATAGAAATGTTCATTTGGAACCATTATCTCATTTGTGGATGAGATTGTACCTGGAAAAGGCAGGGAGGAGCCTACCAGAAATCCTGGTTTCCCTCCAGCCCAACCAGCATCCTTGTTTTATGGATTTACTCATAACCCAAGCCCCCATTTGGGGCAGCCTCTGCTAACAAGACTGCTTGTTTGGACTTGGCTCTACTGGTTATATGACCTTGAGGAGAGTTAGCTAAGTATTCTGAGCCTTGGTTTCCCCAAAACTAGGGGAAATGACACTATCACTCATAGGGCTGTGGTTGCCTATTGAGAGGGAGTCACGTGTGCAGATCACACCAGGCCCTGGTGAGCCCCGAATAACGGTAATAGTTGGCATATGTTAGCTTAGGGCCACCGAGCTGTTTTTCAGAGGAGGCAGGACTAGTGATGGTTCTTGGCTCCGTGCTCCACCTCCGGTGTGTCTGTGATTCCAGGTGGTCATGGACTTCTGTTTGGTCTGGAGCATGATGTAGCCCACGGGGTATTTGCTAGGTGTCTGAGATCCTTCTTGTCTCTAAGGAGGTGGTTTCCTCTGCTGCCAGTTCTGTTGTTTCACCGTGGACACTGTTGGGAGCTGCCCAGGCGGTTGGCCTCCAGGTGCCTCCCACTCAGGGGGCAGTGTGGTGAGTGGTCAGGGGTGCCATGCTGACGGCAGGCTTGTGCCTTGTGGGCCAGTGGGCTTAGCCGGTGTGTTCCCCGGGGGGGTACTGCCCATCTCCGACAACCCCGGGAGACTTGACAGTAATCATCTGTTACGTTGAAAAAGCTTGCTGAAGGGGATCCTTGGGTGGCGCAGCAGTTTAGCGCCTGCCTTTGGCCCAGGACGCGATCCTGGAGACCCGGGATCGAGTCCCACGTCGGGCTCCCGGTGCATGGAGCCTGCTTCTCCCTCTGCCTGTGTGTCTGCCTCTCTCTCTGTCTCTCTCTGTGACTATCATAAATAAATAAAAATTTAAAAAAAAGAAAAAAAAAGAAAAAGCTTGCTGAAGGACGTGACACAGAGCCCGACACTGGCGGTGGTCAGGAGCCAGCAGTGGCACCAGCATGGCACAGTATTTTCCCAAGTGTGATTGCTCAGACCACAGTAGTGAGGGGCGGGGCAATCTGTTAGGTCAGCTTTGTCAGAAAGAGAAAATCCTCAGTAATATGTGTGGGTGGAAATGGGCCCTATTTTGGGGTCTGTCTTTACCCTCCCCTCATGGTTCAGCCTGGTAGAGTTGGTCAAGTTCCAGAAGATTCTGTCCACTGCAATAATGGTGTTGCTGGTAATAGCATTTATTGAAGGCCTACTGCGCGGGTTGCTTTACGTGGACTGACTTCTCGCATCCTGTGGACACCCGTGGTTTCCTTGTTGTGTGTGAGGAGCCCATGTGTCTCTGGGAGAGGCTGGGTGCTCTGCACAAGGGGCACAGGATAGGACTAGAGCTCCGGGTTGGCCCACAGCTGTGTCACTGCCTTTGCAGTGGTCAGGTGAGAACCAGGCACGGGTCCTTTTGGGGGCAAGATGTGGCGTAAATAAATACATACCTATGTGTGTTCACTTAGATTTTCTGAACTCCAGTGTGACCAAGCACTGTCCTTAGCATTGGGGGAGAAACAGCGCTCTCATGTCTGTCCCTGTTTGACATGCTCACGACACCTCCCAGTACACAGACCACTAATACAGGGCTGCCCGCGGTGAGGACGTCGCGGGACCGTGCCTGTGTGAGCTTTGCCATTTGCTGAAGGCGTTCGTCTACACCCCATAGAGTGTTTGAGAGTGGGAGGACAATTGGGTGGGAGCCAGAGAAAGGAGGAGGGCACCAAGTCCCAGGCTGTGTTCCAGGACTGCAGCCATGCTCATCAACAAGTCCCGATGGACCGTGGACCTGGTCCTGATTCCTGCTGCAGGGGTGGGTGGAACATCTGTGCAGAAACTTGTGAGGTTTGTCCCGGTGGCCTGTGGGTGGGACTTTGTGGGTTGAGCAGTGGGAGCGTGGACTCCGGGGTGCAGGTGCATCTGTGAGCAGTTCGGCTGGAGTTCAGGTGGGGGTCGGGGCTGCAAAGGAGCCCTGACGTTAGCACAAGGCCAGCCGGGAAGGGGACTGTTCTTTCTGAGCCTTGGGCTCAGGACCTTCGCAAGTGGGGCCACCGAGTCATCAGCAGGGGAGGCAGGGACAACAGGGAGAAAGGACGAAGGTCAGGTGGTGGGCGGCCTCTGCTGCATGTGGCGGGGGACAAAGTCTGGTCATGTGCCCCGGGTCAAGGGTGGTTTGGGGACAGTTTGTGCGAGGCCGAGGGGTCCTGCAGGGCTTTCTGACGGAGCACCGTGCGGTGAGGGAGGAGGGTCGTGGAAGATGACTGTGTTTGGAATGAGTTTTTTTTAATGAGAAAGGAAAAAACTTGTGGTGTATATACTTGTTATTCACAGAAAAGCGATCCTGGGGAAGTTAGAGAAAAAGATCTGGCCTTGGGAGGGTAAATAAACCCCTTCCGTCATGCTGGCATTTGGGTTCAGGAGTGGGGGGCTGCCATCCTGTAGCCTCGCTCGGGCAGAAGTGTCAGCAGGGACGAGGGGGCTCGTTAGCGGCCCTCGCACCCAGCCCGTCCTCCGGAGGTGCGGGGACCTGTACGACCCTGCCGGTGCTGGCGGGCTCCCGAAACTAAACTGCCAGGCTCGGGGTGCACCGTTGCGTCGGAATGAAGATCAGAAGGAAAGCATGTGCCTGGTCTCCTTCCACAAAGACTCCCCGGTCTTCTGTGTGGCCCGTGTCCTCAGGCTGTGCTCCTGTCTGAGCCCCGTGGGGGTCACCTGCTGGGGCGTCTGGCGGGGAGCGGGCCTGTCCACCGCGTGCCTGTGTCTTGGGTTCTCAGTGCTTCTGGAGGCACACTGGGGTGCGGGAGGCCCTGGTTGGGGGCGTCAGTGGTTGAAGGTGGTTGGAGCAGGTCCCCCAGGGAGAATGACTTGTGAGGGCGGCTTGAGCCATGAGAGGTGGGCGGCCTTGCGAATGGAGGCCTGGGCACAGTGTCCGGGAGGTCCTGGGTGGCCACCGGCTGGCGTGCTGGAAGGACAGACGGAAAGGCACCAATGGCCTGCGTGGAGTCAGGGGTGGGGTGTGTCGAGGCCGCCTGGCCTGGCTGTGCCGGCCTGTGGACACTCCACAGTGGTTAAGGCCACAGTGTGGCCCGGGTCCTAGAAATGGGGCTTCAAGGTCTCCGTGCGCTGAGCCTGTCACGGTTACGTCATGACGTCCGTATGGGCCGTGACCCTGCAGGAGGGCCGGGACCCAGCAGAGCAGAGGGAAGGGGTCCTGAGCGTCCGATCAGGGCTGTGTTCTGTGTTTGCAGCTGCTCTTGTTAGTGAGGCTTTTCACACTCAAGTGGAAGTTCCTAGAAGAATGGGCAAAAAAAAAAAAAAAAAAAAAAAAAAAAAAAGAAAAGAAAAAGAAATGATGTATTTCCAAAAGTTACTGAATTTAGCTAGCTATCCCAAGAAAAGCCCATGTGTGCTATTCTTTATTGTGCAGAAAAATTTGTTTCTGTCACCATCGTGTTATCATCAGATTAAGCTGTCGAGTCAGATGGATGCGGTGCGTCCCGCCGGCGGGCCTGCCCAGGAGCGCCCTCCGCACCCACCCCCCACCCCAGCCCATCCGTCTCCGGCGCTCGCGGGGTGCGGGCCCCAGCGCGTCTGCAGGGAGCTTGCGGGGCTGCTCCTCGGCTGCTCCTCCTGAAGTTTGTTCCAAGAACTATCAGAACGAATATGCAGGTTCTAGAATTGAGTAAATAGTCTTACGATTTCAGCATTATTCACCCTTTTGACTACGACCAACCACGTAAAGGTCTTCTGCCCAGCAGCAGGCGGGCTACCCGGGAGCTCTGCCTCGGTCGTGGGTGACAGCGGCCTCCCGGGGACACATGCTTCCAGAGCTAAACCCGGAGTTCCTGAGTGAGCCGGGGGGTTGGCCCCCTCATGTCGGGGTCCTTGTGATGCCCTGGCTGTCACTCTCCGAATAGCTTGAGCCCACGTGGGGCTGGAGCCGTAACCCCTACTTATGGTTGCCTTTTTTTTTTTTTCCTACAAAAGTATGGGCTTTAAAGACTTCCTCTTAGCTTTTTGTGTAATCAGAGCATTTCCTTCTGAACTGAGATCATTTTGGTGTTGTCTGGACTATTGATCACCCCAGAAGAGACTCCAGAGGTTTTGGTTCTGGTTTCCTGAGCGATTTTCCTGTCCTGTTTGGTGAGGTTTCTTGCTCAGAATCCCTTGAGCCCAACGTGCATCTACTCCCAGCCACTGTGTATCATGACAATTAAGGCAGGATGGCTTCTTGGACGGATTAGTTAAAAATTCCTTTGTATTGGCCTTAAGTAAGCGGTTCCAATAATTTTAGTGTTGGAAGCAAACATTTGCTGTGCTTGGGTTGTGGCCTGATGTTCATGTAGAAAATCCCACTTAATGAAAAGCCACTTTGTGGCTGCCCGTGTTTCTGGTGTGTTTGGATTGTTGGATGCTTGTGTTTCTGGTCTGTGCTTTTTTTTTTTTTTTTTTTTTTTTTTTTTTAATAAATCGGCTCCACACCCAATGTGGAGCCCAATGTAGGGCTTAGACTCACAACTCTGAGATCAAGAGTCAGATGCTGAACTGACTGAGCCACCCATGCACCCTGTTTCTGGTCTGTTTGTATTGTTGGGTGCTTGCTACTACAGTAGGGCACTGGCCCCAGACCACCTGGAGTTTACCTCGACTGGGGGTTACCTTTGGGAAGCCAGCTGAGTGTTGGCACCTCTGTCCGGCCCTCAGACCGGAGGCTGCCTCTTGGGGCTCTAGGTTTAGATGATGAGGATTTTCAGATCTCCTGTCCTGTATCACGGAGGAAGCAGTTGCCACGGTCCACTTTCTACGACCTTGGTTTCTTTGCCTCCCAAGCCCCACACAGTCCCCTGCTTCTGTCTCTGAGGGCACCAGAGAAGCTTCCAGAGAAAGCTGAACCCCATGTGGAAGGAGGCCAGGTGCCTGACAAGGGCACTGCTTCAGCAGTGGAAGCTTAGCATGTAGGCATGAGACCAGGGAGAGTCAGCCACTGACCACCTCTTCCTCCTTCTGTTGAAGGCAAGGATCTAAAGATGCTTTAAGGGAATCCCTCCACCCACCCAGATGCCAGATGGGATGAGCCTGAGAGACTCATCTTGAAGCCACATTCAGCCTGATGGCCATGCACATCTGTTCTGGCACTTTCTCTAGAAGCCTGTGCACCAAGCTTTGCTCTGAGACTGGATGAGTGGGAGACCCCATCCCCTTCTTTCCAGAGCCTTCTTCTGCCCTGCCTGGAGGGCCTCTTCTGACCCAGCCCAAACACAGCCTCCCTGAGTCCCTCCAATGCCTGGGCCCTTCCCTTGGGCCACACACTCATACTCAAGTGTGTTGGTTTCATCTCTCGATGCTGGAATCTCTATGGGAAGCCCTCCAAGGCTGGTGTAGACTTAGACTTGGTGGAAGGTGATGCTGGAATCTGTATGGGGAGCCCTCCAAGGCTGGTGTGGACTTAGACTTGGTGGAAGGCCCAGCCAAGGGTTGAGCGTATCCTCCCAGAATTCAGATGTGGAAGCCCTAAGCCCTGTGACTGTATTTGGAGAGTGACCCCTAGGAGTTAAATGAAGATGAATTGGGGTCATAAGGTGAGACCTTTGTCCAGCAAGATTGGTGGAGACAGATCTCTTTTTCCTTGCCCCTCCTCCGCCCTCCGCACTCCTCTCCTCTCAGTGCCTCACCTCCACCCCTGTCCCCACCATTTGAGGGCAGAATGGAGAAGGCAGCCATCTGCCAGCCAGGAAGAGAGCCCTTACCAGACATAAAGTCAGCCAGAACCTTGATCTTGGACTTCACAGCCTCTAGAACTGTGAGGTTTGTGTATAAAGTTGGAATTTGGGGATGAGGGCAACTTGTAGTGAGATAGTGCTCAAAAGTCATGTAGGCTGGTTCTCAGGTTTAGGTCCTGGCATCCCTGAAGGTGTGAGTGTATGTAGGAAGAATAGAAAACAGAATACACAGAAATCTGTGTCTTGTTACCGGGAACCCCAAAGATCATAGAAAGCGACGTGGCAGGCAAGGCATGAGATGCCCAGAGGGCCCGGTGACATCGTGGCACTGGGTGCATATGTTCTGAGATGCTGTCGAGGCTCCCAGCTGCTGATGCTGGGGGGAGAGTCTGGTGTAAGAGCTGGGTGACTGGGATTCTTAGGCAAGAGGAGGGTTGGGGAACTAGCCTAGATTTGCTGGTTGGGATTTTGTATTGGTTGTTTGTTTTTTTTTCCTTGACATTGGTCAATTCAGGCTCTAGTCCTACATGGATCAAGGAGCAGCCTGTGGTCATCTTGTTGGACACCAGCTAGAATTCTAAGAATCATGCACTTTGCTAGTTTCCATGCTACATTGTCTTTCAGGATTTCTTGAGGTCTCTCTTGAGTTGGGGACCTAGTGAGACATTCCTCACTGGAAGCCGCTGGCCTACACTTGCACCAGATTGGCCTGTGTTAGATCTGTGGCCATTGATGAGGGGACCCAAAAAGGCAGGAGATTGTTAAATTTACCAGCTCGTGCTATGGGGTGTAGATCTGCAGAATGCATCGACTGTGGAGGGATCTTTATGCTCGTTGCAAAGAAAGCTCAAGTTGTAAACTTTTACCTAGTGGATCTGTTGTCGCTGAGCTGTGGCTGGGGCTCTGTGCCTTGCTGTGTGGGCCAGCACCAGGCCCGGGAATGCCGCTTGGCAGGGAGCGACCACTGTGGTCCACGTGGGGGAGGCTGGAATCCCGAGTGAGGGGACTGTGCTGTGCTTCATAGCGTGCTGTTAATATTTAAAACGTGGATTTGAATTCTCAGTTATGTTTTATTTATTTATTTATTAGCACAGCTATGTTTGTTGTTTAATTCCATAGTGAGAGTCTCTAAGAATATGATTAACCTTGAGGGCCATCTTATAATGTAATTATTAATGATTGATTCTGTTTATCCTTGAAATCAATAAGAGAGGCATAATGGTGTGGCATGTAGTTGGGCTCGATTTCTTACATTTCGTAAACATGATTCTGTGACAACCGTGGTATCGGTTTATTACCCAGAGCAGGTTTGATGAATCTGAAGCGTGTGATTAGTTTTATATAATGATTGTGATATGTAGTGCTCCTTATATGACTTATGTTAATGTGGCAAGCAGTGTTAACGTGTCCTGCCACTAATAGTCAGGGTGGGGATGGATAGTAATTGATCTTCCTGGGAGTGCTGTAACGTAAAAACAATTCAGGCTGTTTGAAGTATATTTTACAAGTGTGCATTGGGCCTTTGGGATGTTATATTGAAAAACCCAATTGTACAGTTACCATGGGAACCCAATTAGAATAGATTGCTTGATTTTTTTTTTTTTTTGGTCTTTCATCTTGACCAAAAATCTAATGTATTTTAAATGTTTTCATATGGAATTGTATTCATGCACTGACTTGCTACACCAAAGGATTCTTTCTCCCCCCACCCCTGGTTTCCAACTCTAAACTGAAATAATGATACATTCTCTAGTGGAGCTTTATAAGGAAGTCTCCTGGAGAGATTTAATCAAATTTTTATGGAAAAGTTTATACAGGTGGTGGCAGAGGTAAAGGTAGTAGAGAGTACTTAAAAAGCTGGGAAAGTGGTTATTTTCTTGGGACGTCCTCTGGTTACACTCAGAATGTCAGATGGAAGATACGGGGTGTTCCTCTGTTCTTCCTCCTGTTTGCCAATGGAGGGATTAGGTCCCGCAAAGCCCCTTGGTTGCAGGGGGTTAAGACGGCAGGTGGGGTATGGCCAGGTGTAGTCTCGGCACTCTTCCCCTCACACCAGTGGGCTCACGTGATTTGGTTTCAGAGACTTTGTGCGCTCTTAAAAACTTATTAGAGACCCCAGAGAACTTCTGTGAGTCATATATCAAATTTACCACATTAGAAGTTAGCGCTGAGAAATTTAACATTTATTAATTCATTTAAGCAGCAATAAACCTATTACATTTTAATGTAAACAACACATTTTTAAATGAAAAGTAACTATTTTCCATAAAAAAAGATTGGTGAGGTGAGCGGTATTGGTTTACTTTTTATTCCACGTGTTCTGAATGACTGGATTAATAGAAGGCAGCCAGATCTTGCACCTGTTCCTGCTCTGTCTACCATGATGTGTTTGGGTTGAGGCGTATCAAGAGAGTCCGGCTTCATACAAATCACTGGTAAGGAAAGGCAGTTTAATAGCTCTTTCAGATAATTGTGGATATTCTGTGAGATGGCATCAGAACTCGACAAGGAAGTGTTAGCTTCTGGAAGGTTCTTTGCTGTGTGGAATCTGAGCCCTTAGTGAGCTTTTTGTGCTCGCTTATGTGGAAATCGATTGATGTGTCTTGCACCTTGAATGATTTTGTTACATTATTCATTGGTCTTTTGGAAAATGCTGGTTTGTACACATCTTCCAAATGTTGACAAGTTTCATAATGCAGTGTTGAAACCCATGCTTGTTAATATCACCGCCTTTCTGGAAAGGCCTTAGAACCGGGCGATCGTTAAGGCGCGGTGGGGGACACGTCTCCTAAAGTTGTAAGCACCATTTAAAGCTCTCAATTTACCATTAGCAGCAAATACCGTCAATATGTCACAGTGACGCGCTCACACTGTTTATTTTTGAGAAGATGTCTGCTGGGTACCCCAGTCTGAGTCACCACAGGTCCTTCCTCATTCCGACAAGGAAAGCGTTTGTTTCATGGGTGAGTCTGCAGGTTCATCGGAAGAGCTCCCGCCGCCCCCCCCACCCCCGCCCCCGGGGTGCATTCGTGCAGACAGCCACCACCTCCACCTCGCTCTGCTGGATTATGGAATAAAGACCATGAGCTTGATCACTTCGTCCAGACATTCTGACACGAACCTGGCTTTTTCCCCTTGACCTTGAGGTTGTGGGGTGGGAGGGCAGGAGGATTGCCTCTTCTTTTCCTTTTCAGCAGCTGTTCACTGCTCTTTGCCTCATCCTCACCCACTGTGAAGTGTGGTCCTCACCGTGCTTTGCTCTGGGTGCCTCTTGTCACGTTGGGGACGTTTTCTCCCTGGTGCCGTGAGTATACTGAGTCCCACTGCTTGCCCTTCGTGTATTAGACCCACTCTGCATTCCTGGGTGACCCCACGTGGCTCGATGTGTCAGGGCTGTTACGCGTTGCTAGGTTCACTTTGCTACTGTTTGGGGACTTCTGCGTCTGTGTTTCTGGGGTGGTACAGACCTGTAGCTTTCTTCTCTGGGAGAGTCTTTCTGGTTTGGAATTAGGGCAATCCTAGACTCATGACGTCGGGCGGCTTTTATTTCCTGTAACAGTTTGCATGCTGTTAATATCGTTTCTTCTTTGAATGTCTGCTAGGATTTGCCAGTGAGGCCGTATTGGTGTGGGGTTTTCTTTGTGGAAAGGATGTTAACTACGCATTCCGTTTCTGTAGTAGGCCGAGTGTTATCCAGGTCATTTCTTTCTTCTTCAGTGACTTTTTGGTAATTTGAGGTTTTCAAAAAATTGGGTCATTTCATCTCATTTGTTTGAATTTATTGGCCCAAAGTGATTTTAATACTCTTATTGTCCTTCGAGTATCTGTAGGATTTAAGTCAGGTCCTTGTTTTTATTACTAATATTGGTAATTTGTGTTTCTCTCTCTTTTTTTTCTCTTTTTTTTTTTTTTTCTAATTGGTCTGGTTAGTGGTTTGTCCATTTCAGAGAACCAACTTTTGTTATAATTGATTTCCCTCTTTTATCTCTTACTGATTTCTTCTCTTTATTATTCCCTTCTTCTGCTTACTTTGGGTTTAGTAAGGTGGAAGCTTGGATCATTGAGTTGGGCCCTTGGTCTTTTCTCACATTGATGCTCAGGGCCAAATTTCCCCTTGGAGCATAAAGCTCGTTGGAGTTCGTCTCCCGATGGCTGTGTCGTCTTACTTTCCTTCAGTGTCTCGTGAGTTCCAGTTTTCTCTGCGATTCCTTCCATAACACATGGCTTATTTAGAAGTGTTTCATTTCCAAATAGTCTGGGATTTTCCTGATACCTCTGTTACTGATCTTCCATTTAATTACTTTGTGATCAGAGGACATACTTTCTTATATCAGTCCTAAATTTATTGAGAATTGTGAATATATATTTTTAATGATATTAGCTTAGGTTTTATATATACTTATTAGATCTCTCTCCTTCCTCTGCTTTTTAGTGGTTGCTCTAGGGTATTGTGAATGTGTCTAGCTTATCATAGTCTGCATTCATGTGACATTATTAGCATCACATACAGTGGGAGAACCTTATGATAGTAGCTTCAGCCTCTCCCATTTTCCCATTGTACTCATTTAATATGTTTTATTTCTCCATGTGTACAAACTCCAAAATATATCATTGTTTTTGCTTTAGGCAGTGAGTTATCTTTTAAAAAGATTGAAGATAGGAACCCTCCCCCAGCTTTTATATCTATTGGCCTATTATCCATTTCCCATGCTCTGTATTCCGTTGTATAAATCCAAATTTCCATCTGGTATCATTTTTTTATGCCTAGGGAACTTGCACTAGTGTTTCTCAAACGCAGGTCTGCTAGTACCCAAACTGTCTTCTTCTCTTCTTTTTTTTTTTTTTGAAAAAGCCTTTGTTTTGCTTTTATTATTGAGAGATATTTTGCTGCTTATAGAATTCTAAATTGACTATTTTTTTCCTTTTCATGCTTTAAATATGGTATTCCATTGCATCTTGGCTCACATAGCTCCTGAGGACTGGTGTACTGTCATGCTTAATGTTTCCCCTCTGCATGGTATCTGTCCCCTTTCCCTGTTCTGGCCACTTGCAAGGTTTTTCATTATCAGTTTTTTTCCAGTGATTTGATTATGATGCGCCTTGGTTTACTTCTCTTTATGTCTCTAAGGCTTTGGTTTCAATGAGTTTCTTGCATCTGTGAGTGTAGTTTTTTCATTAAATTTAAAGAAATGGTTAATATTTTTTCAAATATTTTTCTGCCTTTTTCTGGGGTGACTTCAATGTGTGTCAGATTGTTTAATATTGTTCCACATCTTACTGATGCTCTGTTCATTTCCTTCAGTCTTTTTTTTTCTCTGCCTGGATAGTTAAAAAACATATTTTTCATTGTCACTAATTTTTCCCTTCTGTATCTGATCTATGAATCACACCAGGTGTATTTCTCATTTTATTTTTTTATTATTTTTTTAATAAATTAATTTTTTATTGGTGTTCAATTTCCCAACATACAGAATAACACCCAGTGCTCATCCCGTCAAGTGCCCCCCTCAGTGCCCGTCACCCATTCACCCCCACCCCCCGCCCTCCTCCCCTTCCACCACCCCTACATCTGAGTTCCATTGGGGTGCTTTTTATATCTTAAGCATGTTTTTATTTTCCTTTGTCTTTTTAAAAAGATATTTATTTATTCATGAGAGGCACACACACAGAGGCAGAGACATAGGCAGAGGGAGAATCAGGCTCCTTGCGGTGAGCCTGATGGGGACTCGACCCCAGGATCCTGGGATCATGACCTGAGCTGAAGGCAGATGCTCAACTACTGAGCCACCCAGGCATCCTGTTTTCCTCTGTCTTGAACACAGGGGACATACCTATAATTGTTTTAACCCAGGCAGGCCGGCTCCAGAGCCTGACCCTTAGCACATGGATTTTTGTGTCAGCTATTTTGCCTTCTGTCAGAGACTTATGTTTGTTTTCTGTTTCATGACTGTATTTGGGTAGTTGTGATTGCCAGAAAACCATGCACTAAGAAAGTCAATATGCCAGGAAAGCTGGGCTGAAAATAGCTTATGTACGTACAATGCAACCTGTCATTGGGCATACAGACAGCCACGGTGAAAAGGGGAAGGAGTTACCCAGCACTCATATAATTTAGTACATGGGTATCATCTATTCAGGAGAGAGAAACCTTTTCTTGTGGGAGGAATTTGTCCTAAACTTTTAAGTAAGGGCTAGTAAGCCATTTAATGTTGGTTTTTTTGAATAACCAAGCGCGGGAATGGGTTTTGTGTGACTTTCTTTTCCTTTGTTTTCTTGTGGATCCTCAACTTAAATAGAAGGTATCTTGTTGTTTAGGGAAGTAAGAATGACAGTCCAGTGAGGCAGTGTTCCAGTGGTCTTCCTTGATTGGGTAGAGGATGGAAGAGGGTCGAGAGAGGAATGCACAGAGAGAGGGCCTTCTCAGGAGGAGTGTGTCACCCAGGAGTGCGATAGAAGTCTGGATGAGCCTTAGGAGAGTATACAGGTCAGCTGCCAGTTGGCTGCCAGAGCCACCCCTCCTGGTGCTGGTGCCCGTGCCCTCTGACCTCTGGTAGATGTGGCCATTGGCAGGAGATTGGAGGCCAGGACCATGGGTGTGAGCGCCAGGCATGGCTGTTCCTTGTCTGATCTAAAAGAGAGTACTTCAGCTCTCTGCTTCCATGGACCCCTTTCTGGCCCTTCTGTCCCCGCTCCCAGGGTTCTCACTCCCGATGGCCCTGCCTCCTGGGCTTTGGTAATCCCACCGGGACTGACGCTGGGTCAGCTACATTCTGAATTGGCTCACCCTCTTCTGGTGGCTTCTCTACTCTTCCACTGCCTGTGTCTCAGCCTCTTTCCTGTGTTTAAGGTCCTGCAGTCTTTGCTGCTCACATTAGATCCTGGTCAGCAGTGAGAATGCCACACAGGTGAGTCCCAGGTGGCAGATGTAGGGCTAAGCTGATAGGCATGAGTTGACTCTCTGTTAAGATATTTAAAGAACTTTATTTGTACTTTTACTGCACAGGAGGATCATTTCCACTCCATACCAAGAGGACCACAATTAGAAAGTCAGAGGAAATCAAGAGCCTCTTGAACTCAGGTTATTCTTCCCTGTCACTGTTGTGATTTTTAATGCGAGGTGTCACTGGAAAGGTGCTCTGCTGAAGGCTGTCATTCTGGCATGTTCATGCTGTGCAAGATGAGACCAGACAGGAGAAGAGGGTGTTCCTTCCTGCCAGAACTCACACACCAACCGCCGTTAGTACCTCCGTTGCTTTAATAGTGGTGATAACATTAACCTCCTGCATTGCTGCCTGCCTGACCGCTGGAGAGCTCTCTGCCGCTCTGCATTTGGGGAATGAATGAGCCGAGGCCATCCTTGGGGCCCGGTTCCCGGGGTAGCTAGTGTGAAGTGCTCAGCACACAGAGCAGGCCCGGTGGCTTGGACTGTGCTTCTCCCACAGCCACGCCCAGACCTGAGAACAGTCGACACGTGCCCTGCAGAGGGACATGCGGGATGCTAAAAGGGTTTTGCCCGTGTCCTCACAGCTGTCCACCGAGTGTGACAACCATGCGGGCCATGGTTGGGTGACGGCTGCCAGACATGCCCCGGATGAGCACTGAGCCTCCTACCGCATGCCAGTGGCCAGGTCACTTCGGCGGTCGTGCATCGCTGGGACCGCGGGGGAAGTCGGGGCGTCGGGCACATGTGTTAACTACCTGATTTGGGGTTACACATAAACTTTGCACACGGGGCCCAACATGGAGTGCCAGCGTGCAACAGACATGAGCCTGTTGCTGTCTCAAAGGATGTAGTGCTGAAGGGTTCCCTTAGCGTGGCCTGTGGCCCTGAGCAAAAGCATTCTTTGCCCTTTCCCAGTGCCCAGGATTTCAGCTTTTTGTTCTTTACTGTCTTAGTTTGACCTTTGGTGTTTTTTGGTGCTGTTTTTTTTTCTCTTTTCTTTCTCCTTTCGTTCCCTCCTTTCCTCTTCCCTCCTTCTTTTTTCCTCCTGAAGTGATGTGTTGTTTGGTGTGCACTAAGCAGTGTGTGAGATGGCTGTGAGCCGTGAGGGACAGGTGCCAGCCAGCTCGGCGCAGATCTGCCCGGCACCTGTGCACCCCCTCTCCTGTCCTGCCCCCGGGTCCTTGCTCCCCGCCCTGCTGTTAGGGCTCTTCTGAGTTTGTGTTACATTATCTTGCTTTTCCCGCGTGTAGGGCTTCACCATCCCCCCAGCTGCGCTCAACAACATCTTTAGTGTGGCCCGTTGTGACTTTTCAGAAGAGCATCTTATAAAACGTGGTCCGAGTGTTCGAGCCTGGCTTCCTCCCGCTCGAGACCCCACGTGCTGAGTCACCTCTGGTTGTGTGTTGTCTCTGTGTCCCAGCAGCCCTCCCTATGACCCTGCCGCTGTTCATGGACGTGCTTTCCTGTCTGTCCTCTTGTTTTTGTCTGTCACCCACAGCTGCTCTGATCACTCTCATCCGCTGCTTTCATGGCACATTTGTGACCGCGACTCCCTGCTATATGCCCAAGGCTGCCACCACTGCTCAGCGTACAGGACCACACAACCACAACTGTTTTGTAAAAACAGTGGAGGCAGGTTAGGCTCCTACACAATTGATGTCATCCTTCCCCAAACTTGGAAACTGCTGTGATCATCGCTAACCTACCAGGAGGAAAATAATGATCTCATTGTGATCTTAATTTACCTTTGTCTGATTACCAGCGAGTTGGAGCGTCTTTTCATGTCACCATTCATGATTCCTCTTGCAGAATGCCTGCTCGTCCCCTTGTGCCTATATTTCTACTGCGGGGTCCTTTTTTTACTGATTTACAGGAGAATTTTACCTTCTGGATTCTAGAGCTTTGTCGCACGGGCTGCTGTTACTGTCTGTCAGTTCGTGGCTTACCTCTCCATTCTCCTTCTACCGCCTTTCAGTGGACAGAGGTTCTTAATTTTCATGTAGTGGAACATAATTGAATTTGTGATTCTTTTCCTTTATAGTTCTTTTTCTGTACTAATACCGCATTATATTAATTATCATAGCTTTAGGCTAACTCTTCACGTTGGTGGCATAAGTCTTCCCATCTTGCTCGTCCATACAAATTCAGAATCAGCTTGTCAGATTCTTAGAAAAAAGCCTTTGGTATTTTCATTGGAGCTGCTTACATCTATAATTAATTAATTAATGTGGGGAGAATATCATCTTTCTGGTGTGAATCTTCCTCCTCAGGAATACGCTCTATCTTTCCTATGTTTTTATGTAGGTCTTCCTTAGTGTCTGCCAATTTTTAGTAGTTTCTTTCATAAATGGCTTGCCCATCTTTTGTGATGTTTTTCCTGGGTCCTTATTTTTTTGTTGCTACTATAAATAGTATCTTTTTTTATCTTTTTTTTTTTTAAGTAATCCTTTCTCTGACTGGTACATGGAAATGCTCTATTGATTTTTGTGTGTTCATCTTATAACTGGTTTCCTTGCTAAATTCTCTCTTTAGTATACTATATAAATATTCTTGGATTTTCTATGTAGATATGATCGATGATACAATCTATGAATGAGAGCTGGCTTCTTGCTTTATTATACTCTGTTCATCATTTACTTCTTTAACTGGCCATGTTGCACTAGCTAGGACCTCCATGACCTTGGTCACTTAAGACTGTACCTTGGTCACTAAAGACACAGTCTTAATGTAAATACTTATGACCTTGTTACTTAGTTTAAGGAGAAATCTGTTAATTTTTCACCACCAAAAATGAAGCTTGCTATGGGCTTTGGGTAGAAAGAAAGCTTCCTTCTTTTCTGGTTGTCTGAGAAATTTTTTAAAATCATTAATAGGCTCTGAATTTTACTGAGTTATTTTTCTGCGTCTGTCAAAATGATTATGTGGTTCCCACACCCTGTGTCTGTGAGGTGGGTAATTACTTTTATAGATTTATTAATGTTAAATCATTTTTGCTTTTCTGGGATGAACTTGTTCACTAAGTATCACCTGGACTAGGCTTATAATTTTCTGGTTAGAATCTGCATCTGAGTTTATGAATGAGGTTGCCCTTTCTTTTCCTTTCTTTTAAAGCATCCCTGTCTGGCCTGGGCTTCAGGGATAACCTGGCTCATGAATAAGTCAGCCATTCTCTATTTTCTTTTCTCAAAAGAATTTGGATTAAAATGGTCTTTTCTTTCAAAATCTGCTACATTTTGCTTTTATAATGTGGTATTTGAGGGGAGACTTTTAAATTCATGATTTTTTGTTATAAAATTATTTTTTAAAGCTGTAATTAGATTAATTTTATTAAGCCAAAGTTCTCAATTTTTTTGTTGTTGTTTAAAGATTTTATTAATGAGAGAGAGAGAGAGAGAGAGAGAGAGAGCATAAGCAGGGGGAGCAGCAGGGAGAGGGAGAGGGAAAAACAGACCCCCACTGAGCAGGGAGACTGATGTGGGACTCAGTCCTAGGACCCTGAGATCATGACCTAAAGCTGAAGGCAGATGCTCAACTGACTGAGCCACCCAAGTGCCCCGGGTTTTCAATTTTTTGAGAGGAAAAATAACTCGTGGTGTTCTTACAAGTTTTAAATCTCTGTAATTATGTTCCCTGTTTTCATTCCTTATATTGCTTATTTTCACATTCTCTCCTTTCTGCTTGTCCTGTCTTTGGAGATGTTTGCTTGTCTTTTTAGTCTTTGGAACCAGATCTGACTGTGGCCCACGTATTGTGTGTTAGATCTAATAGTTCACAAATTTCTGCCCACTATCTCTCCTTTCTTATTCTCTGGCCTGTGTCTGACTTCCCCATGAAAGGCTTGCCTTATGCTTTTTACTGTCTTGCCTTTGCTGATTTCACGTAGCGCCCTACAAGTCCTGCTTCTCTACCTTCTAAAATTGTAGCGGGTTATGTTTTCACAGTTATGCCTTTTCAAGTATCTTTTAATTTTCAGTATGATTTCCTTCTTGGGCAATGAGTTATTTGGAAGCATTTTTACATTTCAAGACATGGAGATTTTTATTTTTGGCTTCATTATTAAGTTCTATGGTGGCACCCATGACTTTTGCCCTGGTGTTACTCCTGCGATGGCTACATTTTGTGGAAAACGGGATTGTACGAAAGCAGTTGAGGTTCCTCATTAGTTGATCTAAGATAGGGAGCGGTCAGCCTGACCGAACTCACACGGGCTCCTTGGAAGCAGTGAGTTTTCCCAGCTGGTGGTGGGAGGGGAAGGGAGTCTCAGGCAGAGAGGGTGCTCTGTGTGGCTGAGGTCGAGGGGCGGTGGGACGGGGAGCTGAGGGTGCTCACTGCCTGCCACCCTGCAAGCGTGTGGGGCCCCAGCCCTACGGCTGTGGGAACTGGCTTCTGTGTCTGTATGGACAGGTTGAGGAGATGGATGGGGATTGTTCAGGCCGCAACATTTGCAGTAAATTCTTTTCCCAGCAGCAGCAAATTCATACACCTTTTGTTGCATCATGGTGGGTGTCCAGGCCCCTGACACTGCCGCCGCCTTTGTCCAGACTCGCATTAGGGCCTGGTCCGTGGGATCTGTGCTGTGGGGTCTGCGTGTGCAGGAGGCCGTGTCCGTGCCGGGGCTGCTGCGGAGCCCGCCCTGCCGCATGGGCCGCTCCGCGGGCCGTCCACCCCTGCGCCGGCCTCCCTGGTTTTCTTCTTTCACCAACTGAGTCAGGTTCCACGTTTTCTCATTAATACTGTCGGCGTATTGTCCTTCCTGTGCTTTCATGATCGGTCTGTCGGTTTACTGGTTTCAGTAAACTCACTTCTGGTTTTGTTGTTGTCCTCCTTTTTTCTCCTTATGTTTAATTTCTGTTTCAGGGATTTCTGCTCTTATTTCCTTTCATTTGTTTTCTTTGGATTTAATTTGATATTTTTGTCTTGAGGTGGAAGGTTCTTTGATTTTCAGCCTCTCTTCTTTTTCATACGACTTAATAGAGAGAGCTATGCATTTCTTCCGAGTACCGCTGTGGCTGCATTCTGGAAATACTGATGCTCATGTTTTTGTGTTCACTCCAGAATATTTTCTGAGTTTGTTATAATTACATGCTTAACCAGGGAGTGTTTAGATGTATGTACCTTACTTCCCAAACATTTTTTTTTTTTTTGGTTGTCTTTTTGTTAGTGTTTTTTTTTTTTTTTTTTTTTTAGTTAGTGATTTTTAATCCAGTTTCACTGTGGTTAGGGAGCACAGCCTGTATGAACAGCTTCGGTCCCCTGACGTGTGTTGACACTTGCTTTGGAATAGCACCTGCGAAGCCTCAGCAAGCACTTGGAGAGATATGCATCCTGCAGGCATGGGGTGTTCTACATGTGACCCTTCACAGGCTGGTTAAGAGTGGTCACACCTTCCCTAAGCTTTATGACCTCTTCGTCTGTGTGCTCTTTTCAATTACAGAGAGAGGGCTGCCTTACAATCTCAAATGATACTCTTGATTTTTCTGCTTCTTTAATTGTGTCATTTTGCTTAATATACTTTCAGACTGTGATATTAGATACAGATTTCATATTGTTAGATCTTCCTCTTGAACTGATTTGTCAATCATTATGGAATGTATCTTTATCTGGCAATTTTTCTTTAAAATTTTTTTTTATTTATTCATAAGAGACACAGAGTAAGAGATAGGCAGAGACACAGGCAGAGGGAAAATCAGGCTTCACGCAGGGAGCCTGATGCGGGACTCGATCCTGGGACTCCAGGATCACACCCTGGGCTGACGGCAGGCGCTCAACCACTGAGCCACGAGGGATCCCCTTTATCTGGCAATTAATACTTCTTGCCTTAGCGTCTACGTTGGCAGGGAGTTTTTTTATTTTAGTAAAATGCATGATATAAAATTTACTGTCTTAGCCATTTCTAAGTGAATAGTTGAATAGTGGCAGGGAGTTTTTTTATTTTAGTAAAATGCATGATATAAAATTTACTGTCTTAGCCATTTCTAAGTGAATAGTTGAATAGTGTTAGGTATATTCACATTATTGTGCAACAAGTCTCCAGAATGTTTTCTTTTTTTTTTTTTAAGATTTTATTTATTCATTCATGAGAATACACAGAGAGGAGAGAGAGAGAGGCAGAGACACAAGCAGAGGGAGAAGCAGGCTCCACGCAGGATCAGGCCCTGGGCCAAAGGCGGCGCTAAACCACTGAGCCACCCGGGCTGCCCTCCAGAATGTTTTCATCTTGCAAAACTGAGATTTTTGTACCTGTGAGGTCACTCCCTGTTTTCACCCTCCCCCTCGCCCCCCCAGCTCCTGGCAACATAATGACTTTCTGTGTTTGTGAATTTGACTACTCCTATGGTGTTTTTGTCTCTTGGTGACTGGCTCATTTCACTTAGCCTTGTATCCTCATGGTGCGTCCATGCTTGCAGCATCTGCTAGAAGGCTGAATAATAGTCCACTGCATGTTGTAATAGGGTTCTCCAACAAAGCAGAGATTTGGGATATATGTGCTGTATCCTGGCTGGAAGACAGTCTGGCAGAGTGAAATCTCCCTCCCTTCATCTAGTTTTTATTTTGTTTAGACCTTCCTTCAACAGATTAGAGAAGACCCACCTGTACTGAGGAGGACAGTCTGCTTTACTCTATATACTGATTCACATGCTTATCTCAGTCTGAAAATACCCTTACGGACATGCCCAGAAATAATGTTTAACCAAATGGCTGGACACGCTGTGACCCAGTCAGAAATTATGTATCGTAGATGAATCCACCACATTTGTTTACCTGGTCACCCACTGATGGACACTTGGTTGCTTCTATCTCTTGGCTATTGTGCATAATGCTGCTGTGAACAAGGGGGTGCAAACATCTCATCAAGTCCCGGCTTTCACTTATTTTGGGTGTATACCCAGGTGTGGAGTTGCTCGATCATGTGGTAGTTCTGAATCTTAGAGGAAGCTCCTTCCTATCTGTAGCAAGTAGATAATTTTCCATTGCTCCTAATAGTGCATAAGGGCTCCGGTTTCCCCATCCTGGCCAACATTTGTTACTCTGCCTCTTTTAAATAGTAATGTCTTGAGGGGTGAAGATGGGCATCGTCTAGCGTTACTATTATTATATAGGCTTTCTTTTGATCAGATCTGAATGGTGTATCTTTTTCTATCCTTTGTTCAGTCTTTGTCCTTATATTCAAAGTATATAAATAGCTGATGGGTTTTTAAAATATTCAGCCTGATAAGCTTCATTTTTATAGTTTAGTCACATGAAAATGATTACAGGGGGTGCCTGGGAGGCTCAGTCTATTAAGTTTCTGACTCTTGATTTTGGCTCAGGTCATGATCTCAGGTTGTGAGATGGAGCCCACCTTGGGCTCTGAGGTGGTGTGGAGCCTGGTTAGGAATCTCCCTCTCTCTTGCCCCCACCCCCCCACCGTTGCTTGCTCATGCACACGTGGTCTCTCTCAGGATAATAATAATAATAATTACAGATGTAGTTGATTTTAATTCTATCATTTTGCTGTTTGTCTTCTACTTGCCCCATCTTTTTTGTTCCTTTATTTCTAATTTATTTTGCTTTCTTTAGATTTATAAAATATACTATATTATTCTTTTTTCTCATCTATTTTTAATTCTACATACCTATTTTTTCTGTTAGTAATTAACCTGGAGATTACAGCACGCATCGCTGCCTTGCTCTTGCTCACCTAAAATTGCTCTTTTACTGGTTCCTGAATAATGAGGTCCTTTATAAAATTTTCGTCTGTTTACCTCTGACCCAGCTTTTATGCATTGTGTTTAATTCTATAAATACTCTAAAAGTCATCATCATCATCATTATTGTTGTTGTTTTCAACATTTAATATTCATGTAGATTTATCACGTATTGATTGATTGATTGGTGGGTGAGTTTTCTTCTTGTCTTTATTACCGTGCTTCCTTGTGGGATGATTTCTTTCGGCTTGAAGATCCCCCAAGTTTGTTTTTTCTTCCTTTTCCTTTTCCTTTTCCTTTTCCTTTTCCTTTTCCTTTTCCTTTTCCTTTTCCTTTTCCTTTTTCTCTTTCCTTTCCTTTCCTTTCCTTTCCTTTCCTTTCCTTTCCTTTCCTTTCCTTTCTTCTTTTCTTCTTTCTTTTCTTCCTTTCCTTCCTTCTCTCTCTTTCTTTTTCTCTCCCCTGCCCTCCTACCCTCCTGGCTAACTGGCGGTGGACAGACTCGGTGTTGCACACGTGATCTTCTGTCCATGTAGGAAGAGGGTGGCGGCTCTTGCTTCCTGACTTGCCGCTTGCTTTATTTCAGGTGTGCCCTTCACTTCCTCCTGGTTTCCAGGGTTTCTGTGGAAAAGTCAGCTGTCAGTTCTGTTGCTCCTTGGAATCTCTAAGTCTGGCTGCTACTATGGTTTTCTCCCTGGTTTGAAGCTAATTAGCTGTGTTACATGTAGTTGTGATTTTTCTCAGGTTTATTCCGCCTGCAGTTTGCTGAGCTTCTTGAATCTCTGGATTGGTGTTCCCTGTTTTGGAAATGTCTTGACTCATTTCTGTAATTCTTGTTCCTTTCCTGATGACTGTCCCTCCTCTTTGGTGCTCCTGTTTTCTCTCCATTCCCCCTGCCGCCTGTGCCCCCACTTGGCCATCTTCCGTGGACCCGCCGTGCGGCTCGCAGACCCTGCTCCCCGCTCCACCCAGCCTGCCGTTAAGACCCTGGGGTTCCCGGTTTCAGAGTTTGCATTTTTCGGTTCTACAAAATGCCCGTTTCATTTTTAATGTGTTTCAATACTGTATTTAAAATCCTCCAGTTTCTCATTCGTGTTGTCTGTGTTTTCCTCTTAGTTTCAAGCATATTAATCATAATTACTTCAAAGTTCTTGTGTGCTGGCACCAGTCAGTACCTGGGACATCCATTCTTCTGCTGTGGTTCTCTGGGTTTCTTTCCCTCTCTTTATTGTGTGGTCCACACACATCTGTGCACACACAACACATGCACACTCACATGGGATAATTTCTGTACATGGGACAATTCACAGTTTTGTGTTTGGCTTTTTCACCTGAGCCCTTATCATAAGTACTTAAACATGTGATTGAACTTTCACCAACATTATTTCTAGAGATGGCATAGCGTCCACCATAACAGGTAACATTCTTTTATTGGTGGATATTTAGGGCACTTCCATATCTGAGACTCTGTCCTAAAGAATTAACTAAAATGTTGTCACAAAGACGTTTAATGTGTTTTTGAGAACTAAGCCACATAGAGACGGTGCTTGAGGTCTTGGGTTGAGAAATTGCTCACTGGCCTCCCAGCTTCTTGAGTTCAGCAGCTGTGCTTATGTTTTGGGATCCCCATAGTGTTAGGGCCATTTATGTGTGTCATTTCAAGCCTCGTCCACCTGCTGCTTGTCAGCGCTTGTGGGTGGGTTGTGTGCTGGCACCGGCATCCGACTTTGAACAAGGCCTGACTGCGTGGAGTTGTTGGCTCACCTTGGCAGAAGTGAATGACATGCTCAGGGGCAGCCACGTGTCCTGTGAGCCCCATGAGCTCTGGGATCCTGGTTTATCAGTGACATCAGCTCATTACCTCCTGGTCTCTGTTCCCTCACATGTAGTGTGACAGTGATGTCGGTGCTGTCACAGCCCTTTGGCAGTGATGCAAATCTATGTCTGTGCCATTCAGAATGGAGCCACTAGTCACGCGTGGCTTCCAGGCACAGGAAATGTGACAAATGTGACTTAGGAACAGAATTTTTAAGTTTCTCACATTTTAATTAATTTACATTTAAACAAGTTGCCCCGTGTGGCTAGCAGCTGCTGTACTGGACAGTCTGGTCTGGAGAGGGTCAGTGTCCACTTAATAGCATCCACTGGTCTCATCTACACTCTTGTTCTGACATTTGGTGTCTTTGCTCGTCTTTATTTTTATTTATTTATTTTGTCATTAGTGCTCTGAGTATTAGACTCCTTTCTGTGTACGATCAGATTACATACCTTTCCCTGTCTGTGCTGTTTTAACAGGGACACCGTCTCCACGGGGAGAGTAATTTGCCTGAACAGGACGCTAAAAATATAAAGTAGGCCGAATTAGGGAAGAGGGGATTTTGCTGGGAAGTAGCTTGTGTTGCAAAACCATTGAAGTAAATGGAGGCATTGACGGCTGCTCACACAGCACCTGCTGTTAGCTCTGCGATTTCCCTTTGACCGGGTTTCAGATTTTTGTCAAAATTAACAATTTGAATTTATGATTCAGTTTTCTCTTCTAAGTAATTGCTGTTTGTAAATGAGGTAGTTTCTCTTTGAATTTATGGTGCAAATAACATAATTTATAGTTAGCGATCTCTAGATCCTCTGGGTCTAGGCAAAATAAATGTGGTATCTAATGCCGGGATTGGGCAGGATTTTTCTGTGAATCTTAAAATACCTGCTTTGTAAAAGTGGGTTAAGTTATTTTAGAAACTATAAATAGTCACTTGGTAATTAGGTGTTTGGGTTTATTTGTTATAATGGAGTGCTTATTAAAGTTCAATGTGTTTTTACCCCATGGATCAGAAGCTTTTATAGGCCAAGTGAAAAGATGCATTTTCTACATTTTGCCTGCTGATTATGACTCATTACAGATGATAAATGGTCTACTCAATTTTTAAATTCCTGTTTATATAAAAAAAATTCCTGTTTGTAGAGAACAAAAATTCTCATATCTTCTGATCAAGCATACTCCAAAATCCTGGGCCCGTTTTATATCATATAACCTTGTATGATACCACATCGTCAAGAGGGAGAAGTGATAACACAGACACGCTCTCTGCCAGAAGCAGATGGAATTCGGTCTGTCCGGGCTTATCTCTTTCTACCAGGATTCTTCCGTTTTTCCTAGGCAGAGCTTCCTCGCGGAGTTGACGTGATCAGGACTTCATCGGGAGGCAGGTTCCTGCAGACACAGCCCTGTGTCTGGTCACAGAGGGTGCGAGGACGTTCCCAGCGCCGTCACCGGCCAGTTTGGTGTCTTCCCTCGTCCCTCAGTGTGGCACTGACCAGATTGATGTCGCATTGTGCGCTCTGGGAGCTCTGGCCCAGTGGGAACAGGCGCTAGCACACCTGCCCTTGTGTGTGGCCACTTTTGGAGAGCAGGCATGATGAGGACAGTCAGATTGTAGAACTTGCCATTTGGACTCTTCCTTTTAATTTTATTTTCACCATTTTTAAGAAAAGAAAATTGATGATTTGTTTTTTGGGGATCGAACTTCGTTATACCTGGAAAGCTGTTGTGTTAGGAGTATTTAAAGGAGGCACAAGTGTCTGGGATTTTCACTCTGACTCTCCCTCTAGCTCACACCCCCACGCCCCCTTATCCACTTTAGTCCTATGCCTTTTTTATTTGCTCTTCTCCTGTGATCCAGCAACAAAAGTACATTTAAAAATTTATGCATGTTTAATGAATAGCCACTGAGAGGAGAGACTACTTTTATAACAAGATTAATACCTTGGCTCAAGGGACATAACATTTTAGTAAAATCACAATTTGTGTAGTGATCCTAACTGTGCTTTCAACCTCTGGCTTCCTTATAAAAATGTCTAAATAAAATACTGGTAGCCATCTCTGGCTCTTAGGCCGATCTGCATTATGAGGCCTGACCTGGGACCCACTCGGGGCTGTGACGTCCAGACCAGGGTCTCCTAGGTGTGTGCGCCGATGCCAGCAGTCACCTTGCTTAGATGTTTCTGGAAAAAAGTTGTGTTTTGTGTCATTTTAAATAAACTCATACATAGTCTTTCCCCTTTTAATTACTACATCTTCTTGTAGCAGTCTGGATATATTTGCTTTTTTTCTTTTCTTTTTTTGCCAAGAGAGGCCTATTTGGGTGGAAGCTATCGAGCAAATATTCCAAGTGGTTTCTAGTTTTGAGAGAGAGAAGTCTCATTTCTTAGTCTGATTTATAATGTGATAGCTACTGACCAGCTGACACTAACCTCAATTTATGATCTATGTAACCTTTGTTTCCCAGCCCTGGCTTACATTCCCCAGCCCTACACCTGGGTCTCTGTACCAACCCATGCGTCTCAGAGACAAACACAGAGCATTGTGGTTCTGAATCCCAGAGGCCGCAGGGTAGGGTTTCCATTGAGAATTTTCTGTGGTCAGTGTGCCCTCGCAGGGGTGCGTGATGAGGGCACTTAGATGCTTCTTGTCTTCCCGGGGCCTGTCTCCACGTTTCCCAGCGGCCGGGTCTTTGGGGTCAGGGTAGAGCCTGCATGTACATGGATGCCTGTGGAATGTTTTTTTTTTTTTTTTTTTACTTTTTATTTTGAACAATTTTACGCCTGTAGAAAAGTTGCACAGATTGCAGAGTTTCTCTGCAGCATCCGTCTGGTGTCGCCCAGTGTTGACACCTTCCATCACTTCGTATAACCTAGCATGGTTTCTACCGTCAGGAAACGAAGTACTTCATGTCAGCGTGTTCATTAGTGTTGGATTCTGCTACAGGCTTTGTTCATGTCTCACCACCTGTCCCACTTCTGCCCCTTCTCTGTGCTGCCATCCAGCCCAAGACCCCACATGGCATTTAGGGACACATCCGTCCTTCGTTTCTACTTTGTGACAGCCCTCTCTCGTTGCTTTGTGTGACCTGGCTGCTTTGGAAGAACCAGTCAGTGCTTTGTGGGACATCCCTCATTTGGCTTTGTGATGTTGCTCCCGATTAGATGGATCTTCACATTTTTGTTAAAAGAGCACAGAGGTGATGTGCCCTCTCAAAGCGTCACACTGTGAGGTGTATGATATATCTCCGTGACATGCCCATCCTTCTTCTAGCACTTTCTCACTTTCTGGCACCCCATAGAATCCAGATTGATTTTGTGTTTTCCTTGCCCCAGTCCTAGACTCAACCCCTCCCACAGGGAGCCCAAGTCCCTTTTCCTGGAGGGTGATATTTAGAAACCCGGATCTGGAGAATGCTGTGTGTGTTGGCGCTGATGCTCTGACCCTTCCCAGCAGACAGGGCTGGGGGTCTACCTGTGGATGCTGACCTGTGCCTGCGCATCATGGTAACTCCCACATTTGCTTCTGGACCTGCCATCTGCACACGTGTCAGAGACTGTGACTTTGTTGTGACACCCCCAACTCAGAGCCAACACTGCAGGTCTCCTTGTGGCCTCCACCCTTCTCTGGTAGTGAGGGCCTGGCTCTCCTGGTCTGCAGTGTGAGAGGATCTGTAACCGTGTCTGCCCCTGTGCTGCGATCACTGGTGCAGACGGGGTCTGCTAGGCGAAATCCTGTTTGTGAAGGAGAGTATTTCCTCTGCTTGCTTGGCAGAAAAGTCATCTACAGAATTCTTCTAACTATTCATGTGAGTGTGGTTAGGAGCTTAGGGTTGGGGTTGGACTCGGGTAGACGGAAAATGAAATACCGTTGTTTCAGAGTAGGTGGCATGTTTCCAAATACAGGACCAGCTAATTTGCTTATTTTTCAAATATCCAAATGTTGCATGTTGAGAGGAAATTAAAAGAAACATTGAGAGTCTCTACTATTAATTTTATGTGAATAATAATTTTATAGCATTCTCTGCTAACATAGGTTTTTTGTTGTTAATGCATTTATTTTAATTCCCATTTTTTTGTGCTTCATTAGGAATCTTCTGTTATAAACACAGATATTAAAAATTCGTGGCATGAACATGAAGCCCTTTAAAAGTTCTGATTGTACTTTAATATAGCAGGGGTCATACCATGTTCATATTTAGAGTCGAAAGTTTTAAAGCGTTGCCATGTCTTTATGAATTCTGTGGTAGGTAAGGTCTTACACCTGACTCCTGTTTCATGAAGTTTTCTTACTGGAATCGTGTTTACTGGTGGCAAAGGATGGTAAAACTCAGCTGACAGAAATACAAACTTATCACTGTCAGTTTTCATCAGATAACGATCAGAAATTGTTGGACATCTTTATGCAGCACCGAGATCTTGGGGTCGGGAGGGCAGAGCATTTAGGCGTCTTTGCGCGATTCCCCACCTTCCCCGTGGGGAAGGCTGTGCTCAGGCTGGTGTGCAGTGTCCCGGAGATCACCCAGACCCACACTGGATGTCTGGTGGTATTTGTTACTGCACAATAACCAAGCCTGTTCTGACTGATACGGCGAGGACTGTGTCTGTGTCTAGGAGATAGTTATGAGTCTGGCAAAAGTATTGGCTTTGAAGTATGTTGAATTTGACCTTGAATACCCACCTATGACTTCCGTGCTGTGCCCTTGGGCTGGTTACTTAACCTTTCAATCTGTTTTCTCATCTACAAGTAATTTGTTCTACCTTAGGTTTGCTGGGAGGAGTAAATGAGATAATGTATGTAAAGCACCTGGCCGGGTGCCAGGCATGTGCAGCTAATAAATTTTGTTCCTACCCAGCCAGACCTTCTGCGAGTCCGTTGGCATGAGGTCACCTCTGTAAAGGTGCAGAAGCGTTCTTTTTCTGGGATGTTTGCTTTTTGACAACAAAGGAAATCGATGATCACATAATTATTTTATCTGGCCTTATAAAAGCGAGTTAAAACAAGGGATGGAGAATGTGTGCCAGAGGTGTGGGGTGAGGTGGTGGTTGTGTTTCCCGGAGGGAAGCTGCAGCTGAGGTCTCAGGCGATTTCCCCCGTGTGAGGCTGTGTGACTGGGGAGCGGGCCACCTGCCTTCCCGATGGCCTGTGCAACTGCAGTGCTCCCTGTCACCTGTTATTAACGTAGGGAGAAACCAACGTGGGGACTCACGGATTTCTCCCTTTATTCTTGTCTTTAAAATCAAGTTACATCCTTTTTTTTTTTTTAAGCAATAAACTTTTGAAGAAAATGAGGACTATCGAACAGATGTAGTGACATGGTAATAGGCGGTGGGTTGCAGCATTACCCACACAGACCTGATAAGATGGCCAGTTTTAAAAGCAGCCGTGCCCAGACAGAGCATAAAAATGTATGTGGGCTAGAAATGCACTTTTTCTGTTTATGACTCTACTCCATATTTCATTTATATTTTAAACTGAATATGAATACAGATATTTAGAGTTATTGTAACGTCATATTTGTTTATGTGCATGGACCATATCTTACAGTTTAAGGGAGAGCAGTTAATGGTTTTGTCCATGCTGCTTGGGATTTCTTCTTCTTCTTCTTCTTCTTTTTTTTTTTTTTATTATTCTCCAGCTTCTATTCTTCAGGTGTGTAGCTATTTTAGTATTATGAAGGATGATGGATGATGCCGGAAAGTTTCTTTGGAAGCACTTCTGATATTGTGCAATGCACTTGGGGGTCTGATGCATGATTTATCCCATGTCCCTGCCACTTCCTGAGATAAAGCTGCTGCTTGATCAAAAATGCCAGCAACTGTGATTTAGAATTTATAAACCTCCGTTTTCGAATAATTGTTCTGATTACTTTCTGCCTTGGCAATAAAATGATAAAGGTAATTGCACACAAATGTGAGATAACACCAAAATACAATAAAATTAACGTGAATTAGCTTGACATGTCGATGAGAAGTATTTATGAAATGTAGTGTTGCAATAAGGAGGGTAATATTATAGCTGGAAGGTGAGTTATTGCCTTAATGTAATACTCCTTGAAATTTAAAAAAGAGACTCTTTCTGTTGAGGGTGATTGTGCCTTTGAAATTAAGTTGAACTGATTCTTATAATTGGCAACAATAATGCATTTTGAAGGTAATATCTTTTATTGTGTTATGCCCAGTTGCATTCCCTTTTATTTAGCAGTTTCTGGCTCCAGCTTTTCTAAAAGTCAGGTCGAGGCTGACTTGAATTCTGTTGGATCCGGGGGCTTGAATGTTTTATTCTGTTTTTGATATTTCCTCTGGTGTGAATGTTAACAGATTTTTAAAGAATATTTTATTGAACCACTTAGATATCAAAGATTAAATATCAGTTATGTTTCTAAGGAAGTTTAAGGAACGTTCTCATAAATGTGTTTTGTCTTCCTGTCCTTGCATGTGTACTAGAGATTTCCTATCACGGAAATCTTCCTTAATGGTCTCCATCAGGGTTGAACCCAGGGTCCCCCCCTTCCAGGACACGTAGTTTATAACCTTCACAATCCTGAAAATGAAATTCATAGATAATGTCTACCTACATGTCCTAGTGTTAAAAAGAAATCTTAAAAGGTAGATGCAAAGAAAGGAGCAGTAATTTGTGATGCAGTTGTGTGTATTCAGAACAGACATACCTGGGCGGGACTCTGCTAGAACCCACGGTGAAGCGAGCACGTGGGCCCGGAGCGCAGCTGCTAGGAGCAGGGCCCAGACCGGTTTGCTTAGGGATGACTCCTGGGTTGATCAGCGTGGACATCAGTGCCACAGCTTTTCCACGGTGGTGGACAACTTTCTATAAAGTTCCAAAGAAGATGGAACCCATCTTTCCGCTGAGCTGTAGGACCCTTGCCATCTTACAAAGCCGTGTGTGCGCGGACACCGCACAACGGTTCTCCCTGCGGATGGGGTAAATGTGGTTGTGCTTCAGGTGTGGGTTTCTTTTACCCTTGAGTGTGTTGCAGGACATTTGAACGTGTCACAGGATGCAGGATGACTCTGGTCCCACATCGTCCAGAACGTTCTGCTCTTTGCATATTCAGCTCAAGCAGTCACTGTGACAAATGAAACTGCCTTCAGATTGCCAGCACCCCTGTTGAGGACAGGTGAGGACTCCCAGTTCTGGAGCATCAGACCCCAGCCAGGTTGCAATTAGGTGGGGACCCCCAGGTGCCTCCAGATGAGGGGCCTGTGCCACGGTGCGCCTCCAGGGCACCCAGAGGTGAGGTTTCTTGGTGGGTGAGACTCCCTGCAGGCATGTGCTTCCATTAGCTGCCCACTGCCACCATGCAGCCTCTTTGTACCCAGGTTTGTGTCCCTGGATGTGATTGTGTTTTTTTGTTTGTTTATTTTCTGACTTGGTGATAAAGTTTCTAGTACTGGCGATGTGTGTGACATCTAGAGAACAGCATGGAAGATCTGGAAACTGAGGCAGACTTCAGGATGTGTCTAGAACCGAGCAGTGTGTGCCTCCTGCTGTTGCTTTTGGGAAGAAGACACCGGTCTCCTGTTTTTCCAGAGAATCAAGTATTGTGAGCAGATATGCCTAGGGAATGTGTAGTAGAATTTTCCTTCCATTTACACAAAGATGAAAATAATGTAGTAAGAAAGGGCTTTGTGATTAGCCCTGTGTGCTTTTATATGTTAAAATGGAGGCCGACTAAAATATTAAATATCAAGTAGTGTGTTTTAATATCATATACAATAAAAATGGAGTACTCTTTTTTTTTTAAAAAAAAAAGCATTTTGACTTAAGGCTGAATTTTAGGGGCTATAAAATTATGGAATTCAGTCCTTAGGTGGCTCTTGGCCATAATGTGGGTGCATTCAAGCTAGCCTGTTCTTTGGAAATGGTCGAGTTGCTTCTTGGCTGTCTGGTAAGTCCTGTACCCCAGGTCTTTGAGGGCTGCTGTTTGAGTTTTGCTGCTTCTTGCTCATGGTGTCTGATTTCCATGTGTTTCTGATGAGTAGTGCCCTGGGTGATCCCAGTCATGATCTGTATGAATCACTGTGTGCAGCCCAGCTGGTTCCCTGTCCCGCCCGCGGTGTTCTTAGCCTGTTTCCCGCCCCCGCCCCGCGCCCACACACACACAGCAGGGACTGTCCCAATGCCTCTCCACTGGCTCTCCAGCCCCACCTAGGGCAGGGACTCCTCTTCTGGGCAGGGTCAGTGAAATGGCCGATGCAGGTGTATCTCTGCATGGGCTTGTGGCCCCTCCTGTGCTGCTCAGCACTGACTCCTTGCCTCTACCAGAGGCACCCATGTCCCCGGGCCTCATGCCACTCTGAGGCCCCAGCCAGTCCTGAGCGCCTCCTCCAGTTCATCTGCTTGCAGTCTGTCCAGGAGCCAACTGCTTACTGTTGGTGGGCCTCATGCCCCGTGGTTTTCTCTGTGTCTTGGACACTTCCATTCTACTTCCAAATGCCTTCTCAGTCAGCCCTCCTTCAACACTCCTCCTCCCGTAGAGATTTTCTTGGTCTTTGAATTTGGGTGTCTTATTTTTCAGGGCATCTTCTCTGAGCATATTTCTCTGGGTCTTTTTTTGGGTGACATGTACAGTTAAGGGAGCAGATCCTGAAGCCAGACTGAATCAGGTCCTCAGCCTCAGTTTTCCTGTCTCCAAAATGAGGTTTTAATACTGCAGTGCCTGTGGGGTTACAACAGAGAACCAGGCAAGATGGGGCTGTGAGGACCGGGGGGCCGAGGACGTCGGCACGATCACCTTGCTGCCAGCCCTCCCAGGGTTGGCTTTGCTGTGCTCTGGTTTCTGTGCTGACTCAAGTGCTGGGGTGCACCCTCCCCAAAGAGGGGCCCCGAGCTTATTCTGTCCACTGTTCCATTAGGGTTTGGTGACAGTCCCCCTCTCTGACAGCGATAGATGGAGGATGACAAGGGGAGGGAGGACAGGGGTAGAGATGTGGCAGGTCCTTCCTGAACGAAGCCCAGAGTGTGAGTTCGCACGTGGAGGAAAGCTGCCTGGTCAGAGCTGTCCGGTCCTCGGGGACACGCCAAGGAAGGCCTGGCTTGAACATGACTGTCCTGGGGGAGATGGGTTGAGTTTTGATCTGAAGAGGCTCCTGCTGTCCTGGTGACAGGAGAGCCCCAGCAGGGAGCCTTTCCCGTGATGGTGGAGTCCTGCATCCGGGCCGGTGTGGGCGGGCAGGGGAGCCGAGATGGGTATTTACGACCCGAGCTGTTGGAGGCTCACTGGCAGGGACCCCGGTGAGTGGGCCAAAATGACAAATGCTTTCGGTGCACCTTTTATTGTGCAGCCTCACACTATTTCTTTCAGCTGTGCTGTGTTTGCTAGCGTTTTGATTGTATTAGTTATGTGTAAGACGAAGAAACCTTTCAGTCCCACAAGGTAAATATGGATCTGCTTTCAATACATTTTATCTGTTAAGTTTCAGCAGCCAGGAAGCAGCCTCTTTACTCCACCACAGCTTTTAGGGTTTGGATCGGAGATACGACATTTGCTTAAGCACTAGGCTCCGGGTGCTAGATGTCCTTGGCAGGGTGGGGACACCTGTTCTCTGAGGTTTGGACTTGGTGGGGGGTCCCTTGTTCCCTCCTCTCCCAGGAGAGGCCCCCTGGGTTTCCGGAGCCCGTGGTGCAGCCCCTGTCTCAGTCTGTGTCCTTCTCCAGCCCATTGGCCACAGCGGATTTCTCAGGGGCTGATCGCCAGCAGGAGTGAGGGGAGACTGTAGTGTGGGAACCCTCTTCCAGGTGATTCTGAGCACCACGCCCCATCAGCCCAGCCTCCCCTGGCCACCCGAGTTGAGGGAGCACTGCCTCCATGGAGACGAGTACTCTCCTCCGTGTCGAGGTGTGGGATGTTCCCAAGTGTCTGCAGGGGATGCTTGTGCCGAGATGGCCTGTGCCAGGGGAAGGGGGGAGGGCACCGTGGGGTCTGGAGTCAGGGCAGGGGAGTGGGCATCAGGTGGGCCTCAGGTGAGCCTCAGGTGAAGGCAGTTTAGCAGGAGGAGGTGCAGGTTACATGGGAGGAGGTCGAGCGGGTCTCAGTGAGGGGGGTGCCGGCCTCTCCCGCCTTGGAGATTTCATTCATTTGGAAAAATAATCTTGGGCCACATTGGTGACCTCACTGAAGAAAAAAAAAAAAAGCAGCAAAGGTAATATTTTTTGTCCTGAAGAAGGTTTTTTAGGATATTGCTAATGACTTATTTCAAAGAACTAATCAACAAAGTGAAATTTAATGAAATCAGATAAATTTGGCCGGTTGTGTCAAGAAAGTAGCCCTGGCGGGTTTGATTTGTGGAAGCCGTCTGCGTAATTTCCACATGAAGCCAAGAGTCCTCGTCCGCCACTGGGCTTTACAAGGGTTCTGTTTGCTTTTTCCTTTTGGGTTGAAATTTTTGCCTTTCCTATATGAGATGTTTATTATTGCTATCCAAAAGTGTCTGGAATATATATTGCTTTAAGCTGTGGGATAAAGTTTACTCTCACGATGGTTTAATTTTTATTGCGTTCCCAGAGTGTGCAAGCTATTGTTCGGATGACACACATGGCGGCTCCTGCCCCGCGAGACCACATTCAAAATTGCATCTCCCGTCCGTACCGCGTGCTCGGAAACTGTGCATACCTGCGATTCCCTCACTCATCTCTGTTGGCTCTTTCTCTTTCTGTTTGCCTGGTATGTTAATATTTCTTTGTACTCTCATGTCACTTCTGTAGAAAAAGTTGTGCTTTACCATGTAGAAAACATTTTACGGTAATAGTGGTTAATTATTTTAGTTCCAAGTTGTTGAAAATGGATAGAACGACCAAATCTTCAGCTAAAATCCTACTGTAGGATGATTTAGAGATGCTGCAATTGCTGTGTTATGTTTCCCAGTTTATCCAGAGGTGACTTTAGACAAGTAATTCTACTCTGCCAGACAATTTATTTCTCTATTATCTATTTAGCTTTTCCTTGGTTATATATGGCTCTAGGATATAAAGTCTGCTTGTTTCATTGAAATCTATCTAGGTAATATTTAAGTTTTTTTTTAAAAAAAATCTTGACTCTTAAATATTAAAAAGCTTCTGCTGTCTACCAGCTTTTGATAAAAGTGTGGCACTGAATTATTCCAGAGCCACAGTTAAGAGGAAGAAGAGCAGAGGGTCTGGGTGCACCCCCAGACTGGACACCGCATAGGCGATGGGCATAACCATCAGGCTTCGTGTTGGAAGGGCAGTCAGAGGCCCGGAGGCCCCGTCGGTACACACTGGAAGCAGGAGAGCGGCAGTCTCAGCTCTGCCCGTGTGCACGTCTCCAGCAGCTCCCCTCAGCATGCTGCACTTCTGCCCACGAGCTCCCTTCTCCGTCTTCTTGGAGACCACAGGGGACCGGAAGGACGCCCGCAGTTACTGAGTGGGGGTCAGCTAAGACAAGGAGACGTTATGTGCCACAGAAACGATTCCTTGGAGAATATTTATTGGATATTTTGTAGAACCTAAAATATGATACAGTTGTCAAGAATACGTGGTTTTGTGGGAAGCCATGTATCTTGGGGTAAACACCAGAATTGCATGGTAAGAGTGGGTGAAATGCTGGCGTATGTTGTCCAGCGTCCGTGTCGTGCCCCCTGGGGCCCCTCTCAGCAGCGTCAGGGGCACGAGCTGGCTGGAGAACTGGGGGTCACCTCCCCAGGACCTCTGGCTCCAGAGCCCTCTGCAGGCCCTGCTTACGGAGGTGGCTGTGGGACTGTGGGACGGGGTTCAGTGAGCCCTGGCAGGGTGAGCACACTGCAGATGCGGGCTGGTGGCGGCAGCACGGGGGGCGGCCTGCAGAGGCCCTTAGAGACTCAACTTGGCCGGTGAAGAGTGTGGTGGGAACCATGTCTCTTGGGGAAGACTCTGGAACTAAGGTGGGAGAGTGGGGGAGATGTGGGTCGTATTGCAGCTGCGTCCGACAGCTCGAGCGCTGTCGCAGATCACAGGCTTGCTCGGTATTTCAGGTAGTTTCATGATCTTACTGATCTGATCGGAGAGGTGCCAAGGAAGAATTTTAGGATGTTTACAGAAGCGTACATACCTGCAAAAATGGAAAATACACACGGACTAGAGGAGAGAATCAGGCAGAGGAAACAGTGCAGGGGTGTATGCAAGGCTGGTGTTCCCAATATGGGGCGCACGTGTTCTGTAAGATGGCTCAGAATTAAGTAGGGACTTCATAGTGTCCAAAGCAATGATGGGGGCGAATGAATTGCTGTAAGTGTCATAAAGGTTAGATGTGAGTATCTTGTTTAACAAAACCACACTCACCTGGCTGTCAGGTTTTTAGCGTGAGATGGAGACCTTCTTAGGGACATTTGGGGATTGGCGGGAGCTTAGTGTATGCAGAGGGCCGCAGACCTCTAGACGGTAATGGGAGGCTCGGCACCCCGACTCCGCTTTGTGCAGTTCGGGAGCCCGGGGAGCCGCTGCATCCTGCCCCCACCCCAGCCCTGCTGCATCTGCATTCCCTGAGACCTGAGATCACCTGCCCCGGAGTGGACGGCACCTGGGGTGAGCTTTCCTCCCAAGCCTGTCTCGTCTTCTTGGGTCTGGGTCGGCTGCTATCTTCCCAGGTCAAGGGTTTAAAGCAGGGCTGGGTCCTGGGTGTGTGGCTGGCAAGAAAGGGCAGCAAATTCAATTTACCGAGTATCTGCTCTGCAGATACAGTAGCCTGGGACTCGGGGGAGGCAGAGAGAAACAAGCGTGGATTCTGCTCTCACAGACCACAGAGGAGGGACAGCTAGGTGCTGGCACGGTCCCCAGAGTTCACTCACTCGAGCTGCCATTTGCTCAGGCCTCACATGTCACGTGTTTACGGGCTGCATGGACTATTGCTTACTTAATGCTTCTTTATATTAACCCAGTTCTGATATAAACACCTGCTTTAGCCTGGGCTTTAGGAATTCCAGTGAAGACAAGTGTTTGATATATTCATTTTATTTTTTTCTGTAACATGGTAATTTAATCCATAATTAATGGAGTATCTAAACTAATCTCCCCCTAGTGCACGTTCAACACTCCGGAGTCAGCCACCTCATCCCTGTTACCCACCACGGGGCTCTGGAAAAGGCACTTTCGTGTTTGAGCTTCAGGTTTTTTGTCATCAGAGAAATGGATGCGCCTAATTTGCAGGGCTCTTGTAAGGATTAGAGAGCTATACAGATGCCTGGCACACAGGAAGTGCAGGCAAGGCCAGGAAACAACTGGTCCTATTATTAGATTGAGTTGTGGGCTAGTGATGCAAAAAACAATGATTGAATTATAGTCTGTACTGTGCGGTGTCCTGAATGCAAGGAGTGCATTTGATAACTTCTAGAGCCAGTGTTAGTGAGCATGTGGAGAAATTGGAACCCTCGTGCGCTGCTGGTGGGAATGTAAAATGGGGCAGTTGCTGTGGAAAGCCCTGAGTCTGTTCCTCAAAATGTTAAACACAGAATAGCTCTGTGATCCAGCAGTTCCACTTCTGAGTTTATACCCAAAAGAACAGAAAGTAGGGTCTTGAACAGGTATTTGGACACCCGAGTTCATAGCACTGTTCACCATCGTCGAATGTTGGAAACAACCCAGATGTCCATCGAGGAGCAAATGTGTAAACCACAAAGCATGGTCCATCTGCACAATGGAATGTTATTCAGCCTTAGGAAGGAAACAAGTTCGGCCCCTGCTACAGCAGGTGTGAACCTCGAGGACATTCTGCTCGGGGAAAGGCCGGGCACAGAAGGACGCTGTATGATTCCAGCTCTGGGGGGTTCCTACAGCAGTCCCACTGATGGAGATGGAGTAGGATGGTGTGTGGCAGGGGCTGGGCAAGGCAGCGGGGCGTTAGTGTTGACTGAGGACAGAGTTTCTGTTGGGGATGATAAAGTTTTGGGTAGAGGTACCTTTTGAATGTATCTGATGGCACTGAATTGTGCATTTATAGATGCTTCAAATGGTAAATACGGTCTTAATTTTAGCACAATAAAAAGTATATTTGATGATTTTTAAACAGAAGCATCTGGGAGGTTGTATCTAATGCACTTGGTCGTTGGTTCAGCGTGGCCCCTGCGGAGTCCCCTGTGTGGCACGCTAGGGACCATCCCTGGGCAGGTGGGCCCCACGGAGCCCGGTGCTGTCCCTGTGGGTGAGCGAGCACATCGTGGGGTCTTCTTCAGGCCCTCGGAGACCACAGATTGCAGAAACTGTCCCGGTCTTGGTTCTCGGTATAGGAAAAACACAGAAAATAAAATGTCTTGACTTTCCAAAGGCCATGGAAGAGCAAGGGAAGGTGACAGTCTAGGGTTTCGTCAGGACAGTTGTCATCACTTCCCTAAGGGCGCATGTTTGCCGCCCGCACTCTCACTTTGGTGCCTCGTTACATCCGTATGTTCCAAGCTCTGTGGAGAGTCTTATAGAAATGGAGAGAGTGGCAGTATCCTTTTATTGAAAAAAACCATGAAAGAAAAGATATTTAATGTTAGTTTGCTTGCTAATAGGCTAGGTCTTAGAGTTTAAAGAAGTAGTTAATTATCAAAGCTTTTCATTCCGTGACAGTGTCGATTTTTCTTCTAATTCAGGTTACCTTTGAAATTAACGTTGCAGATCCGTGAGATTTTCATCAGTGAATATTGTTTGAAGAATTCATTCTGTTGTAATTGAGATAAAATGTACCGGTTAAATTTTTTGTAATTTTACATTTTTGCTAGTTTTTGAAATGCACTGTAGAAGTTTTCCTCACGGTAGTGGGAACATATGAGGGAGATATGATTACATCAATCAATTATTTGAACAAAGATTGGGAATAGCTTACATATGACTTTGTAATAATCCCTATTTCCAAGGAAAAGTATGTGCACAATACTTAGTCTCTGTGTCATTTGTAGATAAATTGGTTGCCAGTTGGTCTCTGTTTTTATGGAAACAAAGCTTTTGTGAATAAGTATGGATTTTATGTATACCTTCTGCACATGTATAACAAATGTCTCAAACCAAATAACTTAGCAAAAATGATTTTTCTGTATTAAATTTTCATTAAAACTGTTCCAGTTCCTCCTGGCTTGATGTGATGGCTCCCTCACCTTTGGCTACGGTGAGCACAGCCCAGTACCCGGGGCCAGCCCCTGCAAGAGACAGACTTGGGTCGGCCCCTTCTCTTCTGCTGTGCTCCTGCGGTGGCTGGGGGTGGGGTGGGGGGATGGCTTGGGACCAGAAGAGTCAGGAGATCCAGAGACATGTGCTAACCGTCAGCAGTGTGCCCACCTACAGGTGTTCTGAGAAGACCCACGTGCAGGGCGACCGCAAGGCCCATGCTACTGAAACCTGGGTGGAGGGTGTCTCAGCATCCCCGTGGGCCCTGAGAGCTCACAGTCTGGCCAGGGACAGGGTTCCAATAGGGAAAGACCCACTTTGCAGATAAGAAAAAATCAGGCACCGGATTCTGTGTTGGTGACATGATGTTATTCAGGCCATGAGCATAGACAAGGAAGGGATCTCTCATCCAGAGGCCCTCGGGGGGACAGCGCTCCCCTGGACAGGCCCCGCAGCTTGCCTGGCAGGCTGGGGAGACCTGTCTCGGTGACATTTGAGATGCGCATCAGGGCAGTCCTTGAGTTGGCCAGTTAAAGGGAAAATTGGTGGTTTCGTGGTACTGAGAGCCCCCTAGATAGGATGTTCCCTGTACGTTTGTGGGTGACTGGTTCTGTATGCAGATTCTGGATCTGACTCAGTATCAGGTATCTTCAGATGTGGCCGGCTTGCGAGCCAGAGTTTGAGGCCTTGACGTCTTGAACTCTTTCATAAGGGGTTTGACATCATTGGGTACAAAATCCAGCCTAAGAGTGGGATCTATAGGGACGCCTGGGTGGCTCAGTGGTTGAGCATCTGCCTTCAGCTCAGGTCGTGACCCCAGGGTTCTGGGATTGAGGCCCACATCAGGCTCCCTGCATGGAGCCTGCCTCTCCCTCTGCCTGTGTCTCTGCCTCTTTCTCTGTGTCTCTCATGAATAAATAAATCTTAAAAAAAAAAAAAGAATGGGTCTGTAGATGGTGAAAGCAGGTGTACCGTGCAAGACATTTCTCTGACCAGAACCTCTAAAAGAAATACATTACCCACACCCCCAATATATGGTTGATGCCAAATGCTAAGAAATTCATCATAAGGGGAAAAAAAGTAGAGCAGATGTTTCTTGAAGGGCCTTTTCTTACTAATGAGTGGAAGCTGACATTCTGTTCAGGGTGTCCGCATTTGGGGTGGGGCCGGCGTGACCGTGTCCGCTCTTAGCTTCCCTCTCCAGCTTCTGTATCAGATCCCCAGCCCCTCCTGCGGCTTCCACCCCAGCGTGGGAAGCCCCATCCGGTGGCCCAGGCTCTGCTGCTGGGGGGTGGGGGGGCGAGCACCTCATCACGACGGATGTCCAGTTTTGTTGTTAGAAGTGGGCTGCTGTGGGGGAGCACGTTCAGTCCGGAGGCGATGTAACAGGGAAGCCCACAGAGGCATGGCTGGCATGGTGGGATGGGCCTTGCCGGCGGGGGCTGGGAGTTAGGGGTGGTGGGTGCGCCAGCGTCCCCCTGGGGCCCCCACTGTGAGGCAGGGCCCACGAATGGGGCAGGCGCCTCCTTCCTCTGTGGCTGGCGTGGTGCTCCAGGAATCGGGTGCGGGTAACACGGAGCTGTGATGAGCAGATGAGACCGGCTGCCCCTGCATGAGTCACCGGAGGCGCAGGAGTGGAATCACGTCACACATTGCTCTCTCTTTCCAGATGTGGTCAAGAACGCCTCTGAAACGGAAATCCGCCACTTAAAACTTTCATCGGATTAATTTTAATAAAAAGCTGGAACCAATACAAAACAGCTTGGGAAAACAGCCGCCCCCCCCCCCCCAATAATATTTTGTGAATTCGGGTCCCGTATGTCTTGCTAGTAATGAGGTGAAGGAGTGACTCTTGGGCGCTTAGTATGTTCTTTCTTTTTTTGGGGAAACTCTGCCAGATTTTTACGATTATTTTGATGGGTCACTAACATCACCTACATCTCTAGCAAAAGCGAAGTAAGCCTTCGGCGACAGCGGTGAGACCTCCGGAATCTACAAAGTGTCCCCATGTAAATACCAAGTGGAGAATATCAGGTCTGGAGGGTTAGAAGTCGTGCCCCATGTGGGCTTGGCAGCGGGACTTCGGGGGACGTAGGTTAGTATGTCCCCCGGTCAGCCCCCGGGAACCTACACCTTCCTCCTGAGTGTCCGAGGGGACGGGCCTGCTCATGCACCGGCTTGGGTGAGGGTGGCTGTGCCTGCAGCTCCTGGGCAGGGCCACCGGGGTGTGTGAACGGTTTCTGACCCAGGTCCGGGCCGGGGGCATTTCCCAGGGCCCCTTACTCCAGCCCCTGGACGGCAAGGGGCCACTTCTGCGTAGACTCTTAAGCATCCACCTGTGATGTCTCTGGCACTACCTGGGTCCATAATGGGGGAAGGGACATGGTGAGAAGGAAATGCATAGCTGCAACCCTGGAAGGCCGGACACGCGGCCTCAGAAAGGGCTGTCGCGGCGTGTCATGAATTTACTCCGCTCTCTGCTCCGTGTCCTGCCTCCCTGCTGCCCTGTGACCTCTCTGCCCTTCCCGCTGACACCTGGGCTGCTTCCACAGCTTTCTCTACCTCCGTTCACCTTTTGGCTGCTAAGTGCCTCACCACGTTGCTTTGAAATTCATGCCCAGAGTGACAGGAGTGGCAGGTGCTGGCACATGCACGTGGGGACAGAGGCGGGTTGCCTGCTCCCAGGCCAGCAGGCTCGGATCAGTGTTCTCACGGCGCCACGGATCAGGTTCCCCGATGTCCGGACGGCCCGTGCCGGGCAGCTGAGCGCTATCTCAGCTCTCCCCGTTACAGAGGAGGACAGGGGCCCAGACAGGTCCCCGTACATCATGGTCACCCGAGCGCCGCCTTGGCTTACCCCTCCAGTCTGAGACTCTGTCCCCACTGCCCCTCTTCCCACAGGACTTCCCTCCAGTGTCCTGCTAGCATGGATTGTTTCTTCATCACCCACGGTGAGGATGGGACCTGGTCCGGGGAGGCTGTGGCCGGTGGTCTGTCCGCACCGCACAGCCTGCCTCACCTGGAGGGGACTGACCTCCCCGTGGTCCGCCTCCTGGCCGTCCCGTTGGAGGGAGCGCCCTCTCCGTCCTCCCAGCCGAGGCAGCTTTCCTGGGCCAGGGGAGTCATCAGACTGTTCACCAAGTCACGGGACGTGAGCCGGGGAGGCGGACCCACAGGGAGGTCACCCTTGGTGGCCGCTCAAGTGGCACAGGGTGCAGGACGCACACCTCAGAGGCTCGAACGTCGGTGCCCTGGCTAACAACAGGAAAATAATAACGTCTACCCTGGGAAGTTCACCATCTTCCTTCTGGCAGAATTTAACTCTTGTTTTCTTCTTAATGCATGAAATACGTAAAAATATTTTATAAATTTTAATATTTTATTTATTTATTCATGAGAGACACAGAAAGAGGCAGAGACACAGGCAGAAGGAGAAGCAGGCTCCATGCAGGGAGCCCGACGTGGGACTCGATCCCTGGTCTCCAGGATCACACCTCGGGCTGAAGGCAGCGCTAAACCGCTGGGGCACCCAGGCTGCCCTATTTTATAAATTTTAAAATACTGAACACGTAGGTGAAAAAGGCATATGGCAGAATTTTCCATTTTGTCTTGTTTCCTTAGTGCTTTGGGCTTTCCCTAGCTCCGTATGTGGTCTGTTGGCCAGACCCGCCCCGTGCTGCCCTGGGGCCGCGCTGACCGGTCACTCGGGGAGTCACAGAACCTGGACTATCATGTCATTTCTCTGTAAGCCCCGGACTGCCGTAAATTATGCGTTTGCCGTTGTAATGAAGACTTTGAGGCCACTAAGCTGTCTTCGAGGGGAAGAACCTGTCCCCTTCTCCAGAGCAATAATTAATTCTTAGAGTATATGGTTTTTGAAGAATTTACTGTAAGATAAAAGACTGGTATTTTATTCTTGCATTTATTAGTATTTAATCAAATGGAAAGTGCACTTTTGGTCTGAAAATCTTGGCTTCCGTTGCAGGATTAGACTGAATTATTGTTTAAAGAGTAAAAGGTATAGAGTTATATGTTCAGGCTATCAGGCCGCTGATAGGTTTTGGGCATAATGTAACTAATTTAGAACATAAAATTTCCTGCCTTGGATGAATCGCTCGGAGGCAGCACACATTCCGGCGGCAGCTTGGCCTTGTTGTGGGGATGGTGTCGGCCCCTCTCGGAGCCTCGTGCCTTGCCGCCAGAGCGTGTCTGGAACATAAGGCTCTTCCATCGGGGACACCGAGTCGTAAATCATCCTGTGCTTCTCACCGAGAATCCTTCACCACAGAAACATTGTGAAACCGCTTCTTTATTGGGGATAAAGAGGACTTAATTCTGTGGTCCTCGGTGGGGCCCAGGCTTAGCATTTGGGCGTTGACTGTTGACAGGCCCTTCTAAGTCAGTATTTAGGAAAGTTCCAGAAAACTTTAGTAGCCACATCTTGGTTGAGGTTGTGGTGTCAAAGACCAGGGGGTGAGCATGTGGGGTCAGAGAGGTCCTGGGATTTGTTCATCAGTGGGTGGGAGAGAAGGACTGGACAGCGTGAGACCAGCAAGCCTTTCATTGTTTAGTAGCATGTTATTTAACCTTCGTGTATTTGTGTTTTTTACAGATTTTTCTTGGGGTTGATTTCTAGTTTCATAATGTCTTGGTCAGAAAACATGAATCAGTGGGTGGGAGAGAAGGACTGGACAGCGTGAGACCAGCGACCCTCCGCTGATCACTTATGTGCGCCTTTCCGTCAGAGCGTGGCCGACCTGAAACCGGCCGATGGTAAAGATTTCGGGCCTTGAGGGCTACGGTCTCCTCACAGCTCCTCACAAACGCTGCCAGAGACAATACAGAACGAGCCTGGTTGCCTTCCAGTGAAAACGTGCTGATGGACTGTTTGAATTTCATATTTTTGTATGTCATGAAATATTTTTCTTCTAACTTTTTTCAATGATTTAAAAATGTAAAAACCATTCTGAGCGTGGGCCATACAAAGATCCCCATGGTGAGCCCCACTTGCCCTGTATGCCGCCAACTCCTGACCCCATCAGGTGCTCAGGTGTCCCTGCTTTTCAACCCAGATGCTCAGGTGCCCCTGCTCACCCCCACCCCCACCCCTGCTCACCCCCACCCCCCCAAGCACCCTGCCCCAGGTGCCCCTGCTCATGCCCAGGTCGCCTGTGCACCCCGCCCCAGGTGCCCTTGCTCACCCCCAGATCACCTGTGTCCCCCACCCCAGGTGCCCCTGCTTACCCCCAGGTCCCCCATGCACCCCATCCCAGGTGCCCTTGCTCACGCCCAGGTCCCCTGTGCGCTCCACCCCAGGTGCATCTATTTACTCCCAGGTCACTCGTGCACCCTGCCCCAGGTGCCCCTGCTCACCCCCACCCCCTCCCCATGCACCCCGCCCCAGGTGCCTCTGCTCACCCCCAGGTTGCCTACTATCTGTCTCAGATTTCGGGGCGCTGGTACCCTGGAGGTGGCTGAGGCCTATCACGTGGCCAGGTAAGGGGGAAGGTGTGCAGGGCCTCCCAGCCTCACCACCTGGGGAATGTGGGAAGGTGGAGTGGAGGGGCCCGGAAAGAGTCTTAGAACTGTGCTTTTTCCAGGTTTTCCCCAAAGTCATGCTCAGGGCAGGGGTCAGGGCATGGAGCAGGGGCACAGGTGAGGGCAGGTACAGAATAGCAGGCAGGGCATGGGCAGGGGTCCAGGGGCAGGTGGCAGGCTAGAGGGCAGGGCATGGGCAACAACTTTGAGCTCCTAAGGGCCTGGGAGCCCAGCAAGTAGAAATCTATTTGAAGTTGCCTCTTTACCTTAGCAAAATAGTGACTTTCCTGTTTTATCCTCGTGTTGCTATAAAATTGTTTTCCTCCCCGAAATTAATTAGCTAGGACCACGTACAGTGTTCAGGTCTGTGGTTTCGTGTGTGCTGGTCCAGCACCGCGCACCCGGGTGTGCACTCTCAGGGTTGAGCATGCTTAGATGCTAGTTCGCTTCCTGTCGTGAGAGTCTGCAGACTAGACTCGTGTGCAGTGGCGTGGTCCGTAGGAAAGCTTCTTATGAAGCAATTTAAAGAAATAAGTGATAGTTACTAATAAACTTCCAGAAAGACTTTTATAGGCCTCACTGTATAGTGCTCTGGTATCTTGCGTGGTTTTTAGCTGGGTCTGGAGATATTTCAGCTGCACTGTTGGAATGTGTATGTGAGCAGCAGTTATCACTTGGAAATATTTTTCAGAAGTGCTAGAAGTTGGGATGTGTGGGTGGCTCAGTGGTTGAGCATCTGCCTTGGGCTCAGGGTGTGATCCTGGGGTCCTGGATCGACTTCTGCCTCGGGCTCCCCGCAGGGAGCCTGCTTCTCCCTCTGCCTGTGTCTCTGCCTCTCTGTGTGTCTCTCATGGATGAATAAATAAAATCTTTAAAAGAAAAAAAAGTGCTAGAAGTTCTGGGAGCTTTCTAGAGCAATTTGCTGAACTGTACCTGTGTAGGTTCTGTGCTCTAGTCTATGTGTGACCTGTTTCTCTCTCTCTCTCTCTCTCTCTCTCTCTCACACACACACACACAGCGGTTTGCATTCTATTCTCTAATTCCTGTTTGAATGCAGATTTGAACCATGTTTGAGCTTCAGAACAGAAAAGTAGTTGCCTTCTTGCATCACTAATATTTAGTTAGAGAATATGCACAAAAACGAGGAGTTTGGAAAGGAAAACCAAGTATAATTTTCATCTGCTCGGGTGCCTGTGTGGCTCAGATGGTCGACTGTCTGACTCTTGATTTCGGCTCAGGTCGTGATCTCAGGGTCTGGAGATCGAGCTCCGGGTCGGGTTCTGTGCTGGGTGTGGAGACTACTTGGGATTCTCTCTCTCTCCTCCTTCTCTCTGCCGCAGCCCCCACCCCAATAAATAAATAAATAAATAAATAAGGTGTAGTCAGTGCCTGTTTTTATCTGGAAATGGTTGTTTTAAAGGCCAGTGGGCACATTCCCTTGATGTCCCTCTGTATCTCCACTCTGACGTGTAGGCACCTTCCCGTCTGTTTTAGAACACGCTGCCCGGGGTGGGCTGCCTTCCTTAGCTGACTTGTGCATGCTGAACACGTGCGTGTGGTGTGGTGCGGTGGAGGCCACTTGTCCAGCCTGGCCCCTGCTCCCCAGGGCTCTTGTCGTCGGAGTCTCCTTTGCCGCCAAAGCAGCATTAGGGAGGTGCTCTGCAGGGCAGGCCTCTCCAGTGATAGTGGTTTAAAAAAAAGGGGGGGGCAATCCTTGGGTTCCAGCCGGACACCATATCCTGGAAGTCCGTGGGTCAGCTCACAATGTGAGCACATCATGGGGTTCATGGGGTTCCCATGCAAGTGGTCCTTTCATTCTGTGATTGTGGTGCAGAATTTCTCCTCCATTCGGGTGTACAAATAGCTGGGTTCGTAGAAACTTATTAACGAATAAAGGGAATCCCTTCCATGTCAGCGGCATGGCACAAGGCTTTGAATGATTTTTTAATTAGTAGACTTTCATTTTTAGAGCAGTGTAGATTCCTAGCAAAACTGAGCAGAAGGTTCAGAGAGTTCCCGGATACCCCAGCCCGCAGACATACTGCCCCAGCCCCAGTGTTTTGGGGCTCCCTCCTGGTGTACTTTGGACGGGTCTGGATGAATGCACTGTGGTGTCCTAGAGTATTTTCACTGCCCCTCACAGATCGGCTGTGCTCTGTCCTCCTCCGCCCGCCCCAGCCCCTGGCACCCGATCCTTTCCCTGTCTCCATACTTCTGCCTTTTCCAGAATGTCACATAGTTGGAATCACACAGCATGCAGCCTTTTCAGATTGTCTGGACTCTTGGTTACTTCCAAGTTTTGGTGGTTATGATTTAAACTGCTCTGTAAACATCGTGCACAGGTTTTTGTGTGGACGCGGAGTGTGATCTCTTTGCATGACCCTAGGATCCATTCTGAGTTCCACATAGCAGGTGGACGGGCCAGAAGTTTCTCCGGCAAGACATTTCAGCTCCACTCAGCCCTCTTTGGTTGTTGGCACGTCATAAACTGAGCCCCGTGTGGACTGTCTTGTTGAATGCAGCCGGCCGGGGGGCACTGGGGGGACCCTGGGGGAAGGCGCCCTGAGCGGGTCGCCGCTGCAGACCTGGCCTCTCCAGAGGGCTTGCTCGGTGGCTTCCTCCTCCTGCCCCCCAAAGCCGGCTTTGTTATCAGGCGACAGGTAGGAAGTATTTTCTCTTTTCCCAGGTTTTGACACATGTGCTTTTTCTTTTTTTTTTTTTTTTAACTTTTTTTTAAATTTTTATTTATTTATGGTAGTCACACTCAGAGAGAGAGAGAGAGAGAGAGAGAGAGAGGCAGAGACACAGGCAGAGGGAGAAGCAGGCTCCATGCACCGGGAGCCCGACGTGGGATTCGATCCCGGGTCTCCAGGATCACGCCCTGGGCCAAAGGCAGGCGCCAAACCGCTGCGCCACCCAGGGATCCCCATGTGCTTTTTCTGATTAACATATTCGGCCTCCTGGATCGGCCTCGCCTGAGTCCTAGGCCGGAAGGTGTTACCCTCCTGCTGTTCCTTCTTTTCTGTTCCGCAGGGAGGTTACAAAATGAGATGTCAGGCAGGCCTGTCCTAGGGCGTCCCCAGCGTGCCAGCCGGGCTCCCTGTCCTGTGTGCAGCTGCGGGGCACCCGGAGGCCCGGACAGGACACCCCGGGAAGGCCTGGAGCCCAGCCTGCAGCCGTGTGCCCACTCAGTCCCGGGCCGACTCCGGGCCCACATTTAACAGGAGCTCGTCTCCTACTTGGTTTGTGAACAGGATATGAGAAGGCAGGCGATTTTTTCTTCCAGCCCCTTCTCTGGCATTCTCTCTGCACAGCAGGGCCATCCTGGAAGGGGTTAAAAGTGGAAGGGAAGGTGTGGGACTGGAGAGATGGTTCTGGAAGTCAGGTCATAGACTCACTCACCCAGCAGGCCTGGAAAACAAGTAAAGGAGAAAGAAGACCGCTTCTGTCCCTGGGTTTCTTGCATTTAATACGGTGGAAGCCCAGCCTCTGGCACCAGCCGCCTAATTCAGAACGTTAAACGCCATTCATGTTGAAAGGGGGATGAAACGAAATTTGTTTCATTTTTTCAGAGGTCCCAAATAACCGTGGAAAATCCATTTTTTTCTGCCACCAATTAGCGTCAGCCAGTGTTGTGGCCTTAGGTGGACGCCCTGGCGAGGATGCAGGAGCCGGCCCTGAGCTGCTGGCGGTGCCAGGCTGGGGACCACGGGCTGCGGGCCTCACACGAGCAGGGTCGTGTCTGCGGCCTGGGGTGTCATCCGCACACGGTGGGCAGGCAGGCAGGACTCGGGGCCGTGGGGCCTGTGGGCCCGGTGGACTCAGGGCCTTGGGGCTGTGCCCTCACTGTGGCCCCACGGCACCACTCTAAGAATTGGCAGTCGGGGCCGCCGTCAGGCCTGCAGTGGAGTCCAGAACTCCTAGTAGTTCCCTTCCCTCCTCCTCTGCCCCGGCTCAGCCCCGCAGGGCATCCCTCAGGTGAACGGGCCTGTTCCATGCAGCCAAAGCCTCTGCTGAGGAGGAGCAGGTGATGGGGACTGACGCTTCCCCCTGCCTATATGGGCTCGGTGGCGGGGGCTGCCGGGCAGACGGGCACCTGGAGCAGGTTCTGCCTTTTGTGTCGACACCTCCTCCAGGGAGCCCTCCTGGACCCCGCAGGCCATCGGACCCCCAGCCGGGGGTTCTTGTCAATCCTGGAGTTCTCCTTCTGAGTCCTAATTTCAAGCGTAACAGAATGATTTGTGTGATTAGCTCACTCATCCAGCAAGTGTTCACTGAGCACCTGCAGCGCTCTGGGCACTATTCTGAGGTCGGGAGACGGCGGTGGATCAGTTCCGGTACTGCAGCGGGAAGAAAACGGGAATTCCTCAGAACGCCGGCTTGCAACCCGCAGGACCTTGTTTTCCTCGCACAAGGGGGGCGTAGCAGGGTGCTGGGCTGCACCGTGGTGGCAGCAGGGCCAGGGCTGCCCGGTCTCGTGGCCTGTCCTTCGTGTTCCCAGGTGGTTGCTGCCGCTCCGGGAGGCACATCCGCCTTCTCAAGGAAGGACGAAGGGGAAGGAGACGGTGTCTGGCACTTTCTTTTTATTATTAAAACCTGGGCAGGCCTCTCCTTGCTCGTTAGCTGTGGCCTAACCGCTACCTGTGCCGCAGGTACATGCCCGCGAGGGCAACGCAGAGCCGAGAACACACGTGATGCAGCGTCGCGTGCTTGCCCCGGGGTAGCACGCTTGTCTCGGGGCCTGGGGCTTCCCGTGTACCCGCTGCCTGGCACACCAGGTGGCCTCGCGCTCCTGTCCCAGGGACACGTCTCCGGCTCCATTCTAGGGTGTTCTTATTCAGCTAATTTGTACTCTTGCCCGTGGAAGGACCCTGTGCCTCACGTCCTGCTTGTCTGTAGGAAAGAAAGTGTGGGTAGGTTTCTGTTTGGTTTCCAGCTCCATTCCTGGCGGGGCTAATATAAAGCATTGGTAAGATTGCTGCTTTTTTTTTTTTTTGTTTTTGCAAATAGCAGGCAGGGGGTTATTTATGGTGATTATCTCTGGCAGTGGGTCTGCCCATGGGCTTGGGCACCTGGTGGCTACAGGGACAGGACAGCCAGGTCTCGGCTAGGACGGGGCTGTGGGTACCAGGCCTTTGTCTTGGGGAAGGTGGTTCTGCAGATCCTCACATTCAGGAAGCCAAAACGGGTTTGATGTCAGTTCTGTGGACCAGTCACGGTCTCTGGAGCTATCCCTTAGGCTTCACCCAGGCCCATGACTGGCCACAGGGGACATAGGCCGCTCACTCAGAACTCAGAGTTCAAGTCCCCGCTTACTCTGGTTACGGACTGATGACCATTTTTTTAGTTCTGGGCATGATGTGGATAGAGCGTCCCTGCTCTGAGGGACACAGGTGTTCTGTGGCCTCGGGCGGCTGTGCAGGTCATCAGAGCCGGTCCTCACCATGATGAGGGGGGCGGCCCTTCACGTGTGAGGCTAGACTGGACGAACCAGGCACGGCACCACGCTGCTGGGCGTGGGGTACCTGTTGGTGCTGCTATGGCCAAGGGCAGGCTGAGCTGCAGAGCCTCACCTGTCTGGTTCAGACACACAGGCTCTGGGCTGCATGGATGTTATTTGGTTCAGAGACCACCGTGGAAGCCTTCCGCTGTGTTTGAGGCCAGCAGCCTCCCAAGTCCAGCCCATCCTAGAGACTGCCCCTCCATGTGATAGAGATGGGAGAGTGGGCCCTCATGATGCCCCCCCCAACCTTCACCACCCTGCCCTGACCCTCTCCCAGACCCCCAGCTGCATACTTGGGTGTGTCTTCACCCATTCCCTGCAGTAGGGTGAGAGCTGGCTGTGCCCCGTGCACACGGAGGTCCTTCTCTGCGTGGGGGCTGGCCCACCCCACTCCATTCAGTCTCCTGTTCTGCAGCTGGGCCCAAAGAACAGCCCACGAGGGCGGTGTGATTAGCACCATTACTGCTGTCTTACAGCAGAAAACGGAGTCTTGGGAAGGGAAGTGAGCCACTGGCTCATCCTTCTGGTTCGGTGTGAGCAGTGGTGCAGGGTCTACATTCTAGGCCTTGAATCGGGAGCCAGTGACACGGGGGCCGGGCAGCAGGGAGTGGATGGTGGCGGCAACATCCTGTTTCCAGGGGCAGCAGTGGCCACCGTGCCAGCTGCGTGTCTGCAGTCCCTGGCTGCCCCACAGATGTTTCCTGAGGCTCGGCTTTGGCTCTGTTTGGGTTCTGGCCAGTCTTGGCTCCTTGGTTCTGAGCCTGTTTCTCCAGCCTTCCCAGAAGTTCTGTGAGTTATGGAACAGCCTTTCAGTAAATCGCTTTTGTGCTCAAATTAGCTGATACCACTTTCTGATGCTTGCCATTAGGAGCCGTGCCTGAGACGGGCTCGTGGCTTCTTCTGCCGCAGATCTGAGGCCCGAGCCAGGTCGCCTTAGCCCAGATCTGCTGAGAAACAGCTTCCAAGCAGGGCCTAGGGTAGGAGACACGGGTTCGGGGTGAACATGTTTGTGAGAGCTACGTAAATATAAGCTGGTTTCTCTGCGGCAGTGCTCAGAGCTTCCCAGGAGGGCTTAGTGCATCCAGGCTCCTCATCCCCCCAGAGCCTTTATCTGTAGTCCCCTGGAGCACACGCTGGGCGATGCTGTGCCAGACTCTTGGCCTGGGTGGCAGGAATGCTGGTCATCATGTTCAATGGATATTTGACAAACTCCTTACACGTGTGATGCATTGGTCTTAACTGAACCCCTGACTCATGGAGGCCGACTCCCTGGTCCAGCATCTGCCAGTGGCTCGGGTGATAGGAAAGTGCCCACAGATGTGGGGGGGGGGCAGCAGTTGATTCTGGCTCCAAGGAATGAGGGAAGGCCCCCCAGGGGCCGGGAGGAGGGGTAGCCATCTGCTTTTGAAGAATGGTAAAGATTTTGATGCTGTTGGAGAGGAGAACAGGGTGCCATGTAGGACAAGGCCGAGGGCACATGGTTGAAATGTCGATTATGGCAGAGATAACCGTAATCCCGAATCCTTCTGGGAGGCCAAGTGTAGACACACGTTCCCGCTAATCCCCACGCCAACCCTGCGATGTAGGTATCCCCAGATGAAAGCACTGGTGGCTCAGTTTAGGTGACTTTTGCAAAATGACAGGCCATCAGTGGGAAGCCACCATCCACCCGCTGCCTGCCCGTGCGTGGCCAGGTGCCCTCAGGCACTGCGGGTCCACGGAAGCTGGGGTGCTCAATGATACGAAGTGTGTCTCTGATGTCAGGTGAACAGTACCGTGTCCATGGACTGGGAGCTGGAGAGGAATCTCAATATGCGCAGAGAAGTGGGCTCGGGACAGGGCGGCTCTGGAGGCCTGGCCTTAGGGTGGAGTCTCGGGGGTGATCCTTCTGCACCGTGTGGTTTTGGGGAACGCTGCCCGACCTTGTCTGGGGGTGTTAATGCACTTCTGTCCCGTGGCTGCTGGGAAGACAGAAGAGGGAGTCAGTGTGTGGTATTAGGGCCTGGGTGGGGGTGGTGGGGTGTGTTGAGGTTTTGCAGTGAAGCAGACACCAGGCCTCTTGGGGTGGCTGGACGGTCAGGCCCCAAGGGGAAAGCCCGAGCTGCCTGTGGGGAGGTGGTGGCCAGTTTGGGGGCATGGAGCAGGAAAGGTGCAAGAGCCAGGACTTTGAGGGGCATGTGGAAGGCTGGGGGCGAGTGCTGGGGGCCCTGCTGCCCCATCACGGGTTTGCTGAGCTCTGGGGGCCCTGCTGCCCCATCCCACCTGGTCAGCTCTCCCCCTGCAGCAGGAAGGCAGCCATAGCCAGTGTGCAGAGGAGTGAGTGGGGCAGCGTCCCAGCAAAACCTGACTTACAAAGCAGGTTGGTGGCCAGGTGTGGCCCATGGGCTGCAGTTTGCTGACCCTGCTCTAGCCCCTTCATGTAATTGACAGTTGACTTGTTGTTTAGGGGGAGGGGAGGGCGGGGTGGGAAGGGCCCAGGTGTACTGAGTGGCCCAAGAAGCCCTTCCTGTGTGAATGTTGATGAGACCTCGGGGAGGACAAGGGGCCCTGAGCGGGAGTTGGCAATGGTAGAGCCAGTGCTTGATGGGGCGCAGGTGTGCGAGGGGGCAGGCAGGGCGAGGGGAGGGAGGGTCCCGAGGCGAAGTCCTGGGCGGGGTGGGGGTGCACAGGACCGCAGGAACATCCCGGGGAAGCCGTGGAGGACAGCATTCCTGTGTGGGGTTGGGGGTTGTGGACCGTTCCTGGGAGGGGCCTGCAGGACAGGGAAGCGGAGGCAGCAGGAGAGCAGCCCCGCCTGCAGGTCGGGAGCCCTGGGCAGGTGGGCGGGCAGGTGGGCTGGCGTGGGGGGCTTCAGCTGTTCCGGCTTACGGCTGATGGCGCTGGTGGAGCGGGGAGCGCTGGGAAGCTCGGGCTCTTAGGTCAGGGGACGGGCGGCCTCCCTGGGGCTGTTGCGAGCAGGACCAGGAGCTGCAGGAGAGGAGGAGCTCCGAGGGCCGCTGGTCCGGGTGCGCTGCCCCCCCCCCCCCCAGCCCGCTGTTGGCTCGCGCCCTGGCTGCCCGCCCATGGAGTGACTTCCATCAGGTTCGGTCTGGTTCGGTCTGCCTTCAGGCTTCTCGCTGTTCCGGGGTATCCCTTGGTTCTTCTCAGCCTTTGCTCCTTTGATCAAAATTAGCAGCTATCAGAATCAGCAAGGGGGACCCATCATAGGATCAGGGGTTGGGGCGCTGACCGGCACAGTCGGAAACCCCCACGGGGCTGTTGACTCCCGAAAACCTTTCTGAAAGCCGATTGCTGACCTCACTGGTAACCGCCGATGAACGTGTTTTATGTATCCCTCGGATTACGTATTGTGCACTGTGTTCCTTTAAAAAAGCCGTAGCTAGGGAACGTGTCCCGAAAATCGTAAGGCAGAGCACATGGGCTCACAGTCCTGCCCCGGAAACCGCGTCCGAGAACCCGGCGCTCGAGGTCAGGGGCCTGCTTTCCCAGGCGCCGGGGCTTATTCCAGGCCGCGTCCGCGCCCCTGATCCCCGCCTGGGCAGGTGCCGCTGCGCGCCTGCTGGGGCCCCTCAGGATGCCTTGGTTTTAATCACTCTACCTGTTGGTGAAGGAAGTCGGTCAGCGTTTTGTTAAAGGCAGCTTAGCTCCGTCCTGGGGACCCCTCATGGGGAGCTCTGGTCCCCACCGCCTGGCCCTGGGAGCAGGGTAAGGACGCCCAGGAGGCAGAGGGGCGGCACCACCAGTTGGCCGCTCCAGGTAATTATGGCATTTTCTGTTCCTCAAGTGAGTAGATTACAAAGAGGACCTATTGGAGGATTAAATCCCAAGAACGGGGACAGATTTTGGAAGACGTTTTGTCTTAGAAAACGGGTGCCCCATTGTGCTTTAAAAAGAACCAACGTCTTTCACGTGGACTTTCTTATTTGCTTGAAAAACCTTTCTCATAGGTGCTCGGGAGGATGGACAAGGCCTGCAAGATGAGATACAAGACGATGGACAGCCCTTTGGGGAAGATCGAGATCTCCGGCTGTGCGCAGGGTCTGCATGAGATAAGGCTGCACGACAGGAAGACCCCGGACCCCGGGTGAGTCCCTTGGGTCCCCCCTGCCATGTGGCATTTGTTCAGAGCAGCAAAGCAGTGGCGTTTGCCGCTAGTCCCACCGTGGGTCACGGGCTAATCCGTAGCCACGGGCTGGCTGTCCTCTCCCAGCATCTGTGTTGTAGACCGAGCACCCTCCACGTGCACTTAACCCTGGGAGCCTAACCTGGAGCTCGTGGCTCCGGGACGTCTGGTCAACACACGCTGATGGAGCAGTGGGTTGACTCTGCATGAGTCTTGACTATTTTGATTCTTCAACGAATGTGGGAATCTCTCTGGAAACGTTGGTGGCAGGGAGATGCTTACCTGGTCTTGGTGCTTCTAAATCAGGACCGGCCTTCATCGTCCAAGGTCCGCCCGGTGAGTTTTATACGGAAGTCTTGGAGTTACTGAATCAGGAGCCCCCCCGGCCCCTGAGAGCTGTGGTCCAGGAAGGGTGGGAGGAGCCCTCCTAGCATGACGTTAGCGCTTGCCGTTTCTAGCAGGACACATGTTGCTCTTTTGAAAGAACTCCGCTATATTTTCTCTTAATTGTGAAAACATAAAAAATTTAAAGCACTCCTTAATGTTTTGTTCTGAGATATGACATTTCCTCCATTCATTGATTGTGAGTTGCTGTATTAAAATTGCAGTTCTCATTATTTCTGACAGAAGGGGGGAGGACCCACCCACTCCTGCTCAGTGTTTGTCTTAACTGGCTAATCAACACAATGCCATAGAACGTTAGATAAAGAAAATACATAGAAACATAAAAATTGATTTTAATGGACCCCTGTCAGAGACCACCATAATGAGCACATGCACAGTAATAAATACCCGGTTTCGCCTCTAGTGTCGAGATTTTTTTCCTGTAGAGCCGCATGTTATAATCAATAGTCTTATTTTTTTTTTTTGAGGCCAAAAAAATAAGTGAACCTTTGAACTGTACAAATACTCTCTCTTTCTATGAAAACCATCTGGCCATGGTGTTCAGAAAATCACAGACACCAAATAATTCGTAGGGAATGGCATTTTGTCTCTCACGTATTCACTTGCACAATAAATCACAAATTTTGTTGAGCTTTTCTGCGTTAAGGAAAAAAAAAAAACTCCTTAAAGGGAACTTGGGGAAGAAAATAAAACCTTGGCATCTAGTTCGTTGTCCGTTGCAGATGAGAATTAGAACCAAGATGAGTCTTAATTTTGAGTTTCTGCTCTCTGAATCTGGAGGAGGTGCAGCTGTGAAGTGCTCCTCCCATGGCCTCAGGAAGAGGCAGCTGATGTCTCTCGTGAAGACGCACGCCTCGATCAGATCAGCCGTGGAGGCTGGCTCCCGTGGCTGCCTCTGGCTTTGCTCTGCGTCTCCAGGCCGAGGCCCTCGTTCTGGTGCTTTGGGCCAGCCTCTGGGGCGCGAGTGGCCGTGCTACCTTTCCAGGCAGAGAAGAAAGGAAGGAGGCGCCCACCTCCCTTTCTAGAAGGAGCTTCTAACATTCGCCTTCTCGTGTGGCCATGCCCGGCTGGGAGGCGTAGGATGTGGTCATGCGTTGGCCAAAATTAGGGACTGTGTGTGTAGCAGAAGTGGGGACTGACTTTTTTTTTTGGGGGGGGGGGTGGGGACAATCAGTCTGACACCTGTAACCTTTGTCATGGGACATTTGAACGTTCCAGAATAACAAGCATTCTGTGTGAAAACTCAGAATTAACAATTCTTATTTTGTCACTTAAAAAATTGAGGTGAACATTACATAGTAAACAGTTTTGGGAATTTTGAGGAACGTGTACAGCCAAAGGGCTGCCAACCTAAACCAAGCTCTAGGACGCTCCAAACCAGCCGTTCCCTTGCATTTCACTAGTTTCAGATCCTCTAACATCCACTGTTGCCATTTCTGTCTTGGTCAACTTTGCTGTTTGTTCTTGAGCTTTATATACGTGAAGTTTTACGATCTGCTCTTTTGTACTGGATTCTTTTACTCAACAGTATGTTGAGGGTCCCCCCACATTCTCTGTGTTAATCAGTGGATCCCCCTTCATGGTGAGGAGTCCTTTATGGATGCTCCACAGTTCATCAAGTCTCCTGTCGACGGACATTTGAATTGTCCCAACTCTTGGCTGCTAGGGGTAAGACTGAAATTTTCGTTCAAGCCTCCTTGGATACGTTTTTTGCTTCTCTGGAGTCCTCTCCTAGCTGGGGAATTGCTGGATTGCACGTCAAACATTTGTTTAACCTCCTGAAACGCCGCCAAAACTTTTCCCAAAGTTGAACCATTTTATGTTTGTTTCCATTAGAAATATAGGCATTTCAGTTGCTCCGCCCTCTCACTTGGTGGTACTTTTTAAAAATTTTAGCCATTCTAATGGGTATGAAATGTTCTTGTTAAAATCCCGGGGACTTGCTCTAATCACCTTATTGACCACAGCTGTGTTTTCCTCGTGTGGGGTCTGAATGAATCTTCTGCCCGTTGTTAATGGGCATCTTGTTTGTGGTGTGGTTGCACGTCCTTCCTCAGATACACGTGTTCTCCTGTGTATTTCGTAGTTGCATGCTTGTGTGTACTCTAATGTCCTCCTGTAAAAAGTTCCTAATTTTGAGGAATTACAACTTAATGGTTTTTCTTAGCATTTTTCTTGTCCTTAAGATTTGTCTACTGTAACTTCAATATTTTCCTATAGATTCTTCTAATTCTTCTTGATAATTTTAGCTTTTGTGTTTAGGTATGACCCATCATCTTGAATTACCTTATTGTGAAGTACTCAGTTTTTCTCTATAGTTTTCTTATTTGGGAGGAGGAGGAAAACATTTCTCCATCTAATCCCCTCAGTACATTTGTCACATCAACTGACAGTACATGTGTAGGTCCTGTGTGTCTGGATATTCTTTTAATTTTTCTAAATTTTTTTAATTTTTATTGTGTGTGTGTGTGTGTGGATGTTCTGTGCAGCTCAAGTGACCTCTTCGTCTGTTCTATGCCAGAAACACGTGGACTTTATGATAAGTCTTGAATTAAGGTAACAGGTCTTCTAACTTGGTTTTGCTTTTCCTAAAGATTTTTGTGGCTTCAGCATCTTTTAACTTTCCATATTAAAGAATCAAGGTGTCCAGCATTGATTGGGATTTTGGTTGGGAATTTATTGACTCTGTGTACCATTTTTGGGGCAGTGGAGCACTTTAAAAACCTTCCAATTTGGGGCACCTGGGTGGCTCAGCGGTTGAGCATCTGCCTTCAGGGCGTGGTGATCCGAGGGTCCTGGGGTTGAGTCCCACATCGGCTTCCCCGCGGGGAGCCAGCTTCTCCCTCTGCTTGTGTCTCTACCTCTCTCAATGTGTCTCTTGAATGAATAAATAAAATCTTTAAAAAACAAACCCAAACCTTCCAATTTATGAATATGGTTTATCTCCATTCATTCAGCTTGTCTTTTTTTTTTTTTTTTCAGTATTCTAGTTTCCAGCATGGAGATTTTGTAGGTCTTTTGTAAATCTGATTTCCAGATATTTTGCTATTCTAAATTAATTTAAAACTGTTTTTTATTTGCTGCTGTTACGTAACTGTTGACTTTCGGTATGTTGATCTTCTGTCCTCTTACTGAATTCTTAGTTGTAGGAACTGTTTTTGCAGATTCCTTAGGATTTTTGCCATAGAGAACTGGGTCTGTGACTCAAGACAGCTCTGCTCTCATCTTTATACCTTTTATTTCTGTCCTGGTGCCGGCTGGAACCTCCAGCGTGGGGAGTGAATGTCGTGACAATAGACCACCTTCCCTTGTTCCGGTTATGGGGAGGGGGGCTTCATGTCACGAGTCAGCATGCTGCCACCAGAGACTGCCAATCCTCAGTCTGGTGGATTTTTGTCAAATGGTTTTTGTATGATGGGTCAACATAATCCTGGTTTTGTTTTGTTTTTAACATTTAGTGAAACTAGTCTTGAGATGCTGGACTGCACCTACCATAGAATTCGTGATATCTCTGCCTACCCCATTTCACCCCCCCCCCCAGTACTGCCTTAAATTTGCTGTTTTAAGACTTGATGTATTTACGTTCATGAGGGATGTTGGTCTGTAATTTTTGCGTGTGGTACATTTGTCAGGCTTTGGCATTCAGGGCAGTGTCTCAGCATGGAGCGGGTTTGGAAGGGTTCCCTTGCTCTGAGAGGGTCAGGTGTGGGGTTAGTAGGACTTCTTCCTCCGGTTGGGGATGAATTCACCTCCAGTGCCCTCCAGGTCTGGTGTTCCTCCTACAGAAAGACTTCTGATTAGGATTCTTTGGTCTAACAGAATTAGATGCTGCCCTTGCCAGCCCTGAGGGGAGCTCCCCCCACCCCCGGCGTGGCTTTCTGCAGGGTGGAGCCCTGTGTGCCCCCGAGGCCATGACATCCAGCTCTGCTCGGGGGCAGTGGCCAAGGGGGTTTTGAGCAGAGCGTCTTGCTGTTCTCCCCCTCCTCCTCGAGTGCTTGTGAGTCCTCTGTCTCCTGCAGGCGTGCTTCAGAAGTTGGCCCTGAAGTCTGTCTGCAGCGAGATCGCATTTCTGTACAAAGTAGGATTCCTGTTCCCCACATCAGTGACCTGTCTGTATGGCTTCGTACAGTCATCACGGATTGCTTTTTTGTCTAGGTTGCATTACTCCCCTTTCCTTTCCTAAAAATATTTGCATGCAGAATGTCTGTTAGGGAAGGAGTATAATCTCAACTTTATAACTTCCTGCCAATATCAAGTTTCCATTAACAGCTGTCCTGTTCGAGAGTAGTTGGTTTGCTTTTGCAAGAATTTGGCTGATGCCCCCCCACCCCATCTTCATGTGGCTCCAGGCTTTGACCCTGTTATTCCCTGCAACATCTAAACTCTGAGAAGAGCTGTAGAACAGATTTGTTTTTCTAATGTTATTTGGGGCCTCGTGCGGCTTCCTATAAAGTTGATTCCACTGTTTTACTTGAATGGCCTGTATAGCCCTGGCCACACGCGTGCTGAGGGAGTGATGGTAGGGTGCTTGGGGGCGGGATGCTGGAGCTGCACGTACCTTGTCTTTCACCGACCAAAGAATCACCTTCGTGTTTCATTTTTTTTTCCCATGTAAATCTTTTTGGAAAAAATACAGGAATGCAATATTGAAAAGCTTATATAGTCCAAACTGAGCAATTGTAAAAACGTTTTGTATTTTGAAAATGTAACGCATGCAGGCTGTTTTCTGCTTTCTAGGACTCTGTGTGTCGCAGCAGCAGAAGTGGGTTGTCTGTGGCGTTGCTGGCGTCCTGTCCCCACCGGCTGGTAGGAGTGTGTAGCCCAGTTAGACCTGACCCTACTTCAAGGATGTGGATGGCTGGGTGTGGACGAGGCCTCCGTCACTACATTCACGGAGGAGGGCCTGGCCCTCTGGGGTGTCAGAAGGTGACCACAGGGTCTCTGTCTAGGAGGGGGCATCACCCCACTGGGTGCTGGGTTAGTTTTGGCTCCATGAAAGCGTGGAGGTAAGATTCCTTTGAGGCCTTCCAGAAGAGAGGTCAGACTTGTGAAGTCACGTGTGTCCTCTGTTCAGTGGCTAGTGATGGGCTTCTGTGTAGATTTGCTACCTTGTTTTTGTGTGTGTTTTAAGTGGCCTGTTTGGGAACTGGGATCCCGACACCAGCTCGTGCCTACTGTGCTCCCACCTGGTGATCTGCCTGCCCGGTGGCCCGACGCTCGTGGCTGAGGTAGTTGTGGGAGTCTGCACATCCTGAGAACCTTCCCAGGAAGGGACTGGGAAGTCTTGTTGCAGTGCCTCCTTGGAATCTTTCAAGGAAGAGGAGAAGCTCTCCTGAGGATGCACCCTCAGAGATAGACGCCCAGTAAACAGAACCCCCCCCCCCAAGGCCCACTGTGTAGGCCTTCCATGTGTGGCACATCCAGCTGTCTCCCTGCCCTTCTTCACTGCTTTGAACTCGTGATCTGTGTTGTCTGTGCTTAAAAAAAAAAAAAAAAAATTTTGTACAGAGTGCTCCTTGAGGAGGCCTCTTGAGTCAAATAAGCAGGTTTCTGTGAAGGGGGAGCTACCAACCTCTCTTTGGCTTCATAAAAAGTGTCTTTTTCCTGAGCAGGTGCTTGAATGCTCTAGTGCACGTGCAGTGCCTCGTTCTTGCCCCCATGTAGCTCTTTGGCTCCAGATCTGGGGCCTGTGTCCTGGCCGGAGAACCTCCCCCACTGGTTTCTGGCGTTGGGAGGACAGTCTGTAGCGTGTGGGGATGGGCTCTCCTGACGGGGGCTATCGGTACACAGATTCCGTTCACGGTGCAGCATCTTTCACACCCGAGACCCTGGTTGTCCTGTCATGTTCACGGCTGAAAAGCCCAGACTGGAAGCCCGGGTGGTTCTTCTCCCTGCGATTTCCATGCTGGGAGGGCCCGGGTCCTCCAGAGTCATCTGCGCAGCCACAGCTCGTGGATGTCCGTCAGGTAGTGACAGGCCATGGCGTGCCTTCCAGGAGGGCCAGGGTGTGGGGACGGTGGCAGAGTGACAGACTGTGGACCTTGGTGCTGGGCCTCCTGGGCTCCTAGTGTAGATTCCCTTTGCGGCTTTGTGACCCTGCGAGGAAGCTGGCGGAGAAGCCTCTTCTCTGATGGCCGTTGGCTGCCACACCACGGGTCCCTACTGCACAACCACGAAAATGTGGCACCCCGCTTTGTGAATTGTGTGGCTTCTGACCTAGAAGAGAGAAAAGCAGTGTGTGGCTTCAGGAGTTTTTTTTTTTTTTTTTTTTTTTTTTTTTTTTTTTTGCCTCATTTCTGCGAGAGCCTGTTTCACAGTTTCAGTCCTTCCCAGGTTGGGGCAGAGGGCGGAAGCAGGTGGGCTGTTGGCAGTGCTCAAGCAGGCATCCCTGGGATTTAGAATCTTTGTCCTGGACCCATCTAAGAGTGACGTAAGTTTTAGTCCTGTCAATTTTGAGTGTTGTGGGGAGACAGAAAGGGCTAAGACTTGCACGCCTGTGTCCGTGAGTGAGAAGCAAGCCGGCTCGTTTAATTTTAAGCCTGCCAGGATCCCCCTGGAAGGAAGAAAACAACAGTTGAATGACAGTTACAAATACGTGGGTTCAAAATATGAACCAAACTGTCACAGTAAAGGATTTGCTTTGGAAGCTTCCAACGTTGGGACTGGAGGCACATGTTCCAGTAAAGGCAGGAGGTTGGCTCACTTCGGAGGAAGGTGGGTGTTTCCCTCCGCAGCCTGTTAAAAATCCCTCCGTCTTCTGCCCTGGACGGTAGCCTGCCTCCGGGGCCATGGCTGCTTTCCTGGAGAAGCTGCGCTCCTGTCCCCCCTGCACCACAGAAGGCCACTCCCCTGTCCCTGAGGAGCGCACCTGGCTGCTGGCATGTGGGTCCCGTGTGCAGTCTGCTGGGGAGGGCCATGCCCTTGGTGAGCGTGGGTGCTGGAGGCTGTGGCCAGTGCCAAGGTTTGCTTGAACCGTAGCGGGGAGGTCCCTTTCTGACCCCAGGCCTTGGGTTCTCCCAGACTGAGCAGCTGCTCTCACCCAGAGGAGGGGCCCACTGAGGCCCATGGGGTCAGAATGGTGCTCTGGCGTTGGCCCACCCAGGATTGTGGCCTCGTGGGGGTGTTTCTGATGGAGCAGGGCATGGATGGTCACTGCTCTGGGCGGACAGGCCTGGACACAGCAGGCCCCCGAGTCACTTGGCCAGCCCATGGGCCTTCTTCCCCACCTCCTCGTCTGCAGCCATCTCCCTCTCCTTCTGGTTAGCCACAGCCTGGACCAGCAGCTCATGGGCTTGCTCATGCTGGGAGGAAGGCGCTCCAGTAAAGTCCTGGAAGGAAGACACGGGGTTCATGACCACATTGTAGCCTCTCGACGGCCGCTTGCATGTGCCTCTGGAGCTGTCCTCTAGGACACGTTGAGGATGCCGGGAGTGGCATCGGGTGAGTGGGGCCTTCGGACTGGCCAGTGCCTGGTGAGCACAGCTGCTGCCTCAGTCGGCCCTGGGTGCTGCTGCAGGAAGGTGGGGTGCAGGGTGTCAGGAGAAGACTCGGGAGCACCGTACCCCACCTCAGCTGGCACTGCCAGAGCTGCAGGAGCTGCCTGCCTTGCTTCCCCTCCTCTGAACAGTCCAGGGGCCAGAACCTTCCTGATCAGGGTTCGCAATCCCGAACTGCAGCTTCCCGTGCTGGGTGCCTGAATGAGCACCTCTGAGACCTGAAGGTTCTGCTTTACTTTGCAAGTTCAGCTCCACGGTTACTGCTGTGGTGGATAAGACCACAGTGACCTTCCAGACGACTGTGTTCGGGAGGACGTGTGCTCTCGACGCTGGTCTGAGGAGGCTGTGCCCACCGGCGGGGCCCAGAACTGAGGCTACGCAGGAGCACTGCTGGCTGAGCCCCGGCCGCTTGTGTGCCCTCCCTCCTCTTCAGCATCGCGCCTCAGGCCTGCCTCCCTTTTCTATGAACACACAACTTTGACATCGAAGGTCTTTGGCCTCTATTTTTATATTTTGCCTTTGGATTTTGCTTTATGGAATTTTTATTGTTAGTATGTCTTTAATACTTTCTGATATCTAAACCACGTGAGACTGAATAATTCTCAACTTTTGTTTTCAAAGTGTTCATGCCATTTAAGCTCTGTGAACTCTCAAAATATACTTGGTTTGTTAAATTTATTTCCTTTAAATTGTATCAGTAATTAGATCAGCTCCTTGATATTAATGTACAGGACAGCTCTTGTATGCTGATCACTTCAGAATTTAAATCGAGTTAAAGGTTAAGTGAGTTTAATTTTTGAATTGAACTGAAGCATTGTCTTGTGTCAGATTCATCCAGAATTTTTATTTCCAGTTTCAGTATCAACTGATGGAAGTAGATCTTTTTCTGAAAATCCTAAATTTATTTGACGTTCTTAAGTTAGTCACTTATTCTCACACATTCTCAGAACCGGGGCGACACAGAAGCCAGTGGGACACCCCACCTGTATGGAGCCCAAGCCCAGCATGACACAGGCCTGGGGTGCTGCGTCCCTCGACAGGGGTGGGCACGAGCACCTGAGACTATCGAAGTGGTCAGGACAACGGTGACGTGGGCCTGAGCCTGGGGCCCTGGTGGTATAGTGGAGCAGGACCATGCAAGCTAGGATGGTCTTTAGAAGCATCTATTTGGCTATAGAACCAACTGGTCGGGCTCCCCATCTGACGGGGTGGGATGTAGGAACATGGCGGAATGATGATGCTGGAGGTTGGACCTAGTTGGGTTTCGTGTTGAAATTGTTTTGGGGCACTTGTCCCCTCAGTATCAGACTCGGGCGATGGACAAGTTTTCTTCAGGCTGCGAAATGCACAGTCCTTGGCGCCTTGGTCTTCTGAGACCGACGTGCAGCACCTAACTCTTCTTCAGCTTTGACTTTTGGAGAGGCCGGCTAAGTGTGGCTCACGACCCGTCTGAGGCAGAAACCACTCCCTCCAAGAATGAATCCCAACACTGTGGCTGTCCCCTGACTCTGTGATCTGAGGGGGGACACAGAATCCCCATGGAGTGGCCTTCATGCCAACAGTCCCATGTTCTAGATCAGTCCTTGGGGGCCTTGTGTTGGGGCTGGAGAGGGAGTGGGGGTGCGGGCAGGAGGGGGAGAGCACGGCTTCCCCAGAAATGCATTTCATCTCCTCTGAGACTTCCCTGCGCTCTTCTGTTGGGGGAAATCGCTTCCATTTCCTTCCAGATGAGGCCGCGCTGTAGTGGCAGCTCCAGGGCTGTTGAAGGAAGAGCTCCAGCTGTCTCTGCAGAGTCCTGTGTCCTGCTTTCACCCGGTCTGTGCTGATTGCCTTAAGCTGCTTACCCACGTCTTTGAGCAGGTTTTCTCTAGTGTTTGCTGAGAGCTCCGGATATGCAGCATTTCCCGGCCACACCCGTCTTGGCCTTTCCCTCAGTCTGACCTGTGCACCTACATTTACACAGATCCTCCTCTATGTCAAAGGGCTTGTACGCTGTGAGGTCCAGCTGCAGATCCGGTGACCTGGGGGAACCTGGTCCGTCTGGGTTGGCGTGGAGTTTTTGGGGTTCGCTGGCAGAATGGACATGTGTACTGGGGGCCTGGAGTTTTCTTGGGGTGATGGATCCGGATGGCATCCGTGGTGTTATTCTTAAAGCTGTTGTTCTTCTAGAAAGCTTGGCTCCCTGACCTCACAGGCGAGCACAGCGAAACTTGTAGAAGGTGCTCTCCTCGTGGCTCCCTTCACCGCTCCGACACGGGGGTGTTGAGCACTTTGGAAGGCTCCAGATGGTGCAGCTCTGAGCATTCTCCTTCTGGAGGGGTCTTCAGAGGCCGATGGGTCAGGTGGGGCTGGCGCACAGCTGGGCTGAGGACCCCGCATGGGGAGGCGACAGGTCTTGTTCTGGGGTAGGGTGTCAGGCATTGTGGTCCCCGCGGACTGTTGGGGCACAGCCACCGGGCCAGGGCTTTGCGTGTGGAGAACGTGCACATTCCAGCCAGTTTTCTGTTCAGCAAAAAGTGGAATATAAAGTCTAGAAGGATGCAGTTACGAGGAAAAATGTTTTTAAACTTAACCCACTAACTGTTGGAAAATAAAAACTTTCCAGTGGGTTGACTTTTTTTTTCTTTTTAAACATTGTTCATTTTTGAAGCAGAAAAATGTCCTTGTGGGTGTGTGTGTGTGTGCACCCACGTATGTATGAGTGGAGTCTAGAGGTTTCTGTTCTGCTTTAACAATGCTTCCTCTGAAAGTATGCCTAGAAGTAGGGGGAAGTTGCTCTTTTGAATTATTAGATACCTCAGGTCATCTCCCGCAAATAGTTTTTTCTTTCCTAAAAATCCTCTTGGAAAAAAAACACGTAGCTTTCTGATCTTTATTTCATCCAGTTTGAGGCTCTGTTAGGAAGAGTGATTGTATAACTGAGCACTGCTTTTATTAAAAAGAACTGGGCCACTTATTTCCTTCAAAGTTCCTGGTGTGTTTAAATCTTCTCTAGGTAAACAACTTTTATTGAAAATATTTTGAGACTGACACCTTTCTCAGCACAAGTGGTGTTGGCAGCCTGCTGTCGTCTGCTGGTCCTGCCTGCAGCCTGGGTCTCAGGGCGACTCTCAGGCGCCTGTGGGGCATGTGCGAGCTGGGGGTGGGCAGGTGGGGCGAGGATGGGGGAGAGGTGCCAGGCTCCCCCCCCCCGCACCCCTTTTCTTAATGCTCAGGAAGTGGTGGGTGAAGATGGGGACCCAGCATGCACGCAGTGCAGGGACAAGAGGACGAGCCTGGCGCGGGGCGGTGCCGTGGCATGCTTTCCAGGTAATGCCATACCTGGATTACGGTCTGTGGACCGCCAAGCACGTTGCTGCGCCTCACGTTTGCCATGACGGTTCTGTTTTCAAAAAGGAGGAAACCATAGCTGGTTGACTTCTCTGTTAGGATTCATTTGTTAAATTGGCAAAACATGTTGAAGAAATGAATGTGTTTTTGTAACTTCCGTGTGTGGACAACCGCACGTGGTGGCGCCTGCACGTCTTGTTAGCTTCTCCTGCAGCCTTTCTTCCCTCCATCAGGCCGGCTCCCGGGTCCCGCTTTAACGGGGTAACTCCTTATGGGGGTACCTCGTTTTTTTGCATCGGAGTTCTCAAGAGCTTTCTAGGGTTTTATTGCCTGAAGATTGATATATGCTGTTAGACCTACTGCCAACTGTAGAGTGCTTTCTAGCAGAAACGGACAACTTTATAGTTGTGTTCTTAGCCCTCGTATCCGAAGGCCGAAGATACCTCGAGTTCCTGAATCTAAAACAGAAGCAGTAATATTTTCTGGAGGCAGGTCCCCTTCTGCATCTATTATTATGAAACCCTTAAAGTTACTTCAGCACGAGACGTGTTAATAGTTTGACTTTTTCACTTCTTGACAAATGAGGTCTAAGGAAATTAGTTTGCTTGCATGAAAAGTTATGTGTTTGCGAACTTGGGCTGTTTTGCTGGTTAAGCAGTCTAGAGATGACAACTTTTTTGTCAAAGTATGGCTTTGGTGTTGTGTTAAAAAGACTCACGGCCGCTGCCAGAAGCCCCTAGGAGAGGTCCGTTTTGAAGGACGGCCGCTCACTCCAGCCTAAGGCGCTGCGGGGATCGTTGGAATTGACAGAACTAAAATATGTATGATCTTCTTTTTAAAATCTGTTTTCAGTTTATTTCCCTGATACGGAGCAGCAGAGGTATAAACTAGAGAGAAATGGTCGTCCTTTTGTCCAGATGCTAAGCAGTGCCGGGCCGGGGCTGGCTTCCGTGGATGGCTCCCCTGGGGGACCTGGGGTCCTGGGTCCTAGCTGGAAAGCGCAGCAAGCCCCCTTTGTGGTACTAGCCCCTAGTCAGTACTGTTTCAACCCAAATGTGTCCTTTTGTGGTAAGATGTGCCATCGGAACCACTTCCTAGGCATCTAGTTCAGTGGCATTAAGTACATCTGCATTGTTCTGTGACACCCCCCCCTCCCCCCGCCATCCAGAAAGTTCCAGAAAGGTGCTCCTCTTCCCAGACTGGCTCTCTCTGCCTCTAAGTTTACCCTGAGCTCAGGCCCTGCAGCCACCGTCCTGCCTCCTATCTTTACACCTTTTAGTGCCCAGTGGTGTGGGCTCCCCCAAGCCGAGAACCATGTGTCTGGAGACCCTGTGCCCCGACAGGTGTCTAATGCAGCTGCCTGGGTGCGGGCGGCAGGTGGGCCACAGGGCTGACTCCGGCTGGTCGGTGGCGGCAGGTAGTGCGTGGACGCTGGGCCTTCCTCCCAGTCAGGAGCAGGGACGCTGCAGTTTGCTGGACTCTGAAGAAGTGTACGGTTTTCTGCAACTACGGGCGATTATTGATTAAAAACAGGACTCTAGTCCACAGAAACCATGCGACTGGGGTGGAGGGAAAGCGAAGGAAGGCCCTGCTGTACAATGAGGGTTGAAAGGGTGCTGGGCCGGGCATCCAGCGTTAGTCCCGTCAGCATCCTCTTTGATACCCCTGGACTCTTGCAGAGAAAGTGGAGGCAGGTGACCGGGTAGGGGTGGGAGGGCACATGAGGGGCACCGGTGGCTGGCTGGCTGGCTGCAGCCCAGAGGGAAGGTTCTGGGGCCCCTGCTCCTGTTGCTTCGGGAGCCCCCATGCTGGCAGTTCTGGGTGGCTCTGGCCTGCACTTGAACCTTTTGGCTTTTGCATAGTTTCAAGGGCTGTTGTTGCACAGACTTTAAACCTCCGAATTTCTCGGTCTTCTGACCTGTGACTGGCACTTCTTTCCTCTCCGTCTTTAATGGGCCAATGTTGGGTTCAGCGATCAAAAACCGAAGTATCAGATTAGCACCAGAAAACCAGAAGGCTGGTGTATCTGATGAGCTTTAGAGGAGACGGTGGGAGCTCCGCTCAGCCCGCCGGGGGCTCAGCCCATGCTGCTCCTGCAAGAGCGAGCCCCTCGCCTGGCGAGCGTGCCTTCTGTCTGTCCGTCTGTCCTGCAGAAGATCTGCGCCCTGAATCCCAGGGGCTCACGTGGCGGCTTGTGCTTGGACCCTGGCACTTTATCGAAGTGGTGGCTCCAGGTCTGTCGGTGGGGACAGCCACTAGTTTTACGGCATGAAGCTGGAATAAGAAGGAACGAGGGGCAGCTCCTGTTGGGCAAAAAGAAGCGAATTGTCTTAAGTGCCCCCTCAACAGGTCAGCTCGTCAGGAGAGCAAGGCCAGCGTGTGAGCAGGGGGGCCACGGATCCATCCTCCTGGGCCGTGCCTGCAGGTGGGACCCCCCCCCCCGATACCCGAGGACCAGCGGGCTCCCCCGGCCAGGAGCGGGCCTCGGCCCTGTGCTGCCGGCCGCGGGGTGGGCCTCCCTGCCGCCCTCGCGGACCCTCAGCTCCGGGGCGGGTGATGCCGCAGCACCCAGGCCGCACCCTCCGGTGTGGCAGCGGGGCCAGTGATGCCGGGAGCCCTCGGCGTGGCCCGTGTCCCCTTGGCGTGCTGTCCTGGCCTCACTGGCGTGCGGGGGAAGCGGGGCACCCGTTGGAGGCACCGGCCGGCCCGCGACCCCTGGCGCTCGTGGGTGAGGGTGAGCAGCCCGCCGCTGACGTCCACGGAAGGACGCGGAGTGGACACACGAACCGCGAGACCTGGCCGTCTTTCCCAGAAAATTATTCTTTCAGCTTTTCCGCACATATATGACCTTTTAGCGTTTTCCTCTAGCTTTTTCGTTAATGTATGTAAAAATATTAAAAGCCGTTGTATATTACATTAAAAAGTATGTCAGCTGCTCTGCTTTTTTCTATTTATTAAAACTTTTCAAGCAGTAAAAACATTTTACTTGTTAATGAGGGAAAGTGGGAAAATTAATGACATAGAGCTCGGATCCACCAAGATGTCTCCTCCTAACCATGCGCAGCCGGCGCGCTCCCCACCGCACGCAGTTTAATTTCCGTGACAGGGTTCAGTAAGCAAATGCAAATAGACTTAATGATTTGCATCAGTAGATCATTTCTCAGTTTAATATCCTCTGATATTTTGGGTCAAGGACTCTTTCTTTGGGAGGCTGGTACAATTTCTTGAGCTAAAATTATTAATATTAGCAATAATACATTATATCCAAGTGAATGGAGATAAATGTAGCCTTTTCACAAAGTCAGATTTGCACGTTTCTCTGTTGGCCGTGGTTAAAGGAAGCTACGTAATGAAGTGGACCGACCGACAGACAGGCCCTCTCCCAGCTGGGTGGTGCTGGTCGCGGTGGGTGCTTGGGTGCCCAGCACTGAGCCCTAGGCGTCCTGCTCACCCTGATGGGGCCGCTGGCAGTCCCACGGGAGCACACGGCACATTTCTGTCCAGCCCATTCAGCAAATGCTTGTTGAGCTTTTCGGAGTGGAGCCTGCAGTAGCTTGGTGCTAGAATGCGATGACCTGACCTGCCCTCAAGGAACTTTGTCGGGGGAGACTGTCGTGAAGAACCACACGTGTGGCACAGAGTGAGAACAGGTGCAGAAGGCACAAAAGAAAGAATGGGGGAGCTCAGTGACCAGAGCATTCGGGAGGGTTCACGGGGCAGGCCGTGGATCTCCTGGTTTGTCCACATCGAGGGCCTCCCCCTGTCCTCCCTGCCTCCCCTGAGGCTGAAGGCCAGGGGCGGGCTCACCCAGCCCCTCTCTGTGGAGGTCGTGCTGTAGGTCTGCTGCCCACTGGCTTGCTCCTGGGAAAGACCATTGTTTCCCAGGGCAGGGAGTGAGGCTGGGGCTGAAAGGCCATGAGAATGGTGGCTGTGGCCGGGTCCTGGATGGATGGCCCTGCCACCCACTGGCCTCTCTGCACACCTGTGACCTGACGTGTGTGTATGGCCGTGTGCCGCTGCCATAAGCCGCCTGCAAGTGAAGAGCTCACGATGTCTTCGTCTGTGAAATCTCTGCTTGCTCAGCAAACCGTATGCAGTAGAATTCTTTACAGGTTTTCATCCGTGTTTAAAGTCCATTCTGTATTTTGCTTCTTAGCTCTAACCTTCCGTCTTGAGCATTTTTTTTTTTAATTTTTAAGGTCTCTCAGTTCCGTTCTCTTCTAAAGGCTGTGTGGGACGGCTGTGCTGTAATCCTGACTGCTGCTGCTCCTCAGGTGCTCGGTTTGCCGTGACTGGGCCTCCGCACCTGCCCTCACGGAGCCTCCTTGTGAGCCAGGTGAACACTTCTTTAACGTAAAGCGCGTTTTCTGGTCCTTGCCTCACAAAGCTACTGCAGCATTGTTTCTGATCCCTTGTGGGATCACCGCACCCCTGGAACAGACGAGCCTTCGCTCTTTAAGATGAGAAAGTGCCAGCTCCGACCTCTGGCCCTACCATCCGCCCTGGGGTCCCTTGAACCCCAGCTCAGCCCAGTCCTTGGAGAGAGAACTTTGGGGGCTGCTTCCAGGCCAAGCTTGGAGAGGACCCCTCCTCTAGCTCCTCCAGCTTTGGATGTACTCTGTGCTAGATCTGCCCGCACTTAGAACTACCTACCGCCTCCTGGCTGTATCTTCTAGCGGCTGAGTTCCTGGAGGGCCCGGACCTCGTCTGTCCTGGTTCTTGACTCCAGATTCTCCCCCCTACTCCACACGTGGGGCACTTTAGTCCCCTTTTTCTGAAGCTGGGCTGAAGGAAGGGGTCGGGGGTTGCGATATCCATGTTCTGCATAAGGAGTATTGTCGTTATAGAGGTTGGAGATGAAAAAAGCATGCAGTTCAGGGGTTTATTTTAGCCACCAGGATCATGGTTACTGACTCGCAGATTTGTCACTCGCTTGGGTTTCCCTGAGGCAAGCAGAGAACCATGTGGGACGAGGGAAGCCTGTGTGGTCAGCTGGAACTTCTCAGAGTGGGCATCCTGTGGGAGCCGCTTCTGCAGAGGCCGTAATCAACTGTTGAGTTGTTGGTTTGCAAGTGTTGTTTTGTTTTCTTAAATATAGGCAGAAGCCACATTTTGTGCCAATTCTGCCTTAGATTGTGAGGAGCATGCAGGATTGTCACTATGCCGATCTTCTACCAAGACATCTTGTGTAAGATCAAGCAGCATCTTCCTGCTGTTTCTGGTCTCCATGAGCCATGAGCGTGCTCCTTGGGGCTCGAATTGCATCCTCCGCCCCCTTCCCCCCCCCCCCCATTCATGTGTTGAAGTCCTAACCACAGAGCTCGAGCTTGATGGTATTTGGAGATGGGGCCGATAAGGAGGTGCTTCAGTTAAACTGTGCTCACTGGGTTGGGGGGGGGGGCTTTGTTCATTGTGCTTGGCATCCTTATGAGATTAGATGCCAACACAGGGAAGACCCTGTGAGGATGCAGGGAGTAGGCCAGCTGTGGAGAGAAACCGCAGAAAGAACCTGGCCCCTCGGATGCCTCCATCTTTGTCTCCTGGCCCCTCCCGTCATAGTCCCATTGGTTTGGGCAGCCCTAGAAGCTTCAAGAAGGCACTTCTTGATGACGGCTGTGTCACTGATTGTGCAGATAACTTCACATTGCTGTGGAAATGTGATGGAGAGTGGCAGCCCTCCCTGGCCAGGAACTTTCCTGAACCCAGCACCGCTGGCAGAGTCGGAATGGGTAAGGTGGAGCCTTGGGACACAGCAAGTTCTGGGAGGATGATCAAAATGGTTTTCTCGGGCAGCCCGGGTGGCTCAGCAGTTAAGTGCCTTCCTTCAGCCCAGGGCATGATTCTGGAGACCCGGGATTGAGTCCTGCATCGGGCTCCCTGCAGGGAGCCTGCTTCTCCCTCTGCCTATGTCTCTGCCTCTCTCTCTCTGTGTGTCTCATGAATAAATAAGCATTTTTTAAAAAAAAGTTGTTATTTTTCTCCACAGTGGAAAAGCAAAGATTAGGAAAGAATCTATTTTTTTTATTTTTTATTTTTTACTAGCACAGATTGAGAGGTAGGTGCAGAGACTTCTGACAAGCCCCCCCGGCCCCCGCACATGCAGTCTCCCCCGTGAACACTGACTGGTACCTTTGTGGCAGTCGATGAACCCACAGTGACACGTCATCCTTGCCCAAAGTGCATGGTTAATATCACGGTTTGTTCTTGGTGAAGGCATCTATTTTTTAAATCAGATTCAGCTGTGAATTTGAAAAGCTGGCTCTGGTGAGTAATATTTGTCCTGAATCGTGTTTACCTTTCCCACATAATATTTCTGTGCCTTTGTGACAGTGAGACCGGCTTTCCCCCCAGTTCCATGGACTGGACTCGGAAAGTGTGAATCATTCAGCCCTTTCTTGAATGGAGCCCAATGACGTCTTGTGTCGGGAGCTTCTGCAAAACGTGTGAATGACTGTGCTTCCTTTTCACACTTGTTGTTTCCTGGCCTTGGTCACCTGTTGTGTCTCTGCTGCCTGGGTCATCCCTTTCCTTGTTACTCTGTGGTCCCTGGAGCCGAGGGCGGTACCATTCCTCCATTTCCCCTGCTCCAGATGCAGCAGCACCTTCCCCGTTTCATGATCAGAAATGGCTCTAATGAGCGAGCTGGTGGCAAGGACTTGGAGGTGCCGTCAGGTGCAGAATGCACGCTTTGTACCCTCTTAGGGGGGCGTCTTATCCCCCAGTCTCCTTGGTGAAGCTTCTGGGGCTTTCTCTGGGACATCCTCTCACCTTTCCCTAAAGGTGTAGCTTGTCTTGGGTCTCTGTGTGAATGCCTGGGTCGTCAGGTCCAATTTTGATAGTATCTTTAGGATCTTTAACATTATTTGAACGTTTATGTTGCTGCATCTATTTCTTCTGTGGTAGAAATCAGTTGCAGTTTGCCTTTGATACTGTCCTGTATCCTTGAGAACCGCACATAAACGAACTCACTAATGAGCTCAGTAAATGTTAAATAATTAGGTAATTGGTGTTTCGAACGTGGATTATGCAGAAGTCTTTGGATTTTTATATAGGTGTTTACAAAGTATTTTAATGATAAGTGGAGAAGTTGGCTATGGTTTTTGTTTAGATGGAATTAGGAGTTCATTATTTTTTCCCAATTACAATAATAAGATCTAAGCCCCTATACCTTGAAAATTCTATGACACATTTGCAGGAGTGAATTTTACCAGACTTGAAGAGTGAAGGATGCTTGGGTTTGTTCTCAACTGTTTAGAACAGAAGTAAATTACACCTAATCAGAAAGCTCTTACAATATTAATCTACAGATATAAAATCGCGTTTGGCGGCACCTGGGGGGCTTGGTCAATGAAGCATCTCCCTTCGGCCCAGGTCATGATCCTGGAGTCCTGGGATTGAGCCCCCCCGTGGGGCTCCCTGCTCTGTGGGGGAGCCTGCTTCTCCCTCTCCCTCCGCTCCTCACCCCACTTCTGTTCTCTCTCAAAATCTTTTTTAAAAATCACATTTGGAGATAGATTGGTGTAGTTAACTCTAGTTAACTGTGAAACAAAGAATGTTCTCTCCTAGATGTGCCCCCCCCCCATGCTGGAAGATGCTCTTGACTTTCCCTTTGTACCTGTTCCACGCAGGGGCTTCCCCTTTCTCCCGGGATCGAGCCTGGGGGTGGCGGCGTCTTCAGGATGCAGGCTTTGGGAGTCTTTGTAAAATGGGAAGCTTGTGCACTGTTGATAAATGGCCAAATATAAATGCATGACACCTTGACTAACAGGCTGTGATGGAATTGAAGGTGGTCTTTTCTAGGAAATCCTTATTGAAATACTGTCCATTTTGGGCAAATGTAATAGTACACCAAGCCCTCTGAGCTTGCTGAGGACATTATAGAATGCAAATGGGAGGTTTGTGGGTGGTTTTCCTTCCTGGGTGTGTTACCTCTGCAGAAGTGAAGATCATCAATATTTCATGGCCTTTCCCCAGGATTTTTGTGTCCTCCGCATCGTAAGGCGTGTGGCCCTGATCCTCCGTCGGCTTGGTCTTCCCGGTGTCCTTGACCCCGCTGCCCGGGGGGGGGGGTGGGCTGGGGGGGCTGGGGGCACGCCGCTTTCCTCTGCGGCCGCTGATTTCCCGCTCTCCTCTTTAACTGGAAGCTGCAGCGTCCCCTCTCCTTACTCTCCTTTCTGAGATTGGAAATTGTGTCACAGTTCTGTCGCACCGTCGTGGACCCTCTGCACAAATCTCCCGTGTCTTTCCGTGACTGCCACCCTGCGCTGCGCCCGCCGAGCGCCACTCCCCGCGCCTCCGCTTTACAGCTGGTTTTACAGTCCTCGTTTTTGTTCTCTGTGAAGACAGAGTGGATTTGGAGCCTCGCACAAAGTGTGTCAGATCATTTTTGCCGTTTCTTTCTTCCCTTCCACTCTCTCGTACCTTCCCACTTTGGTCTCGGATGCCCGTCTGCTGGGCTCCGTGCTCGACGTGGTCCTGCCTGTTCTGCTCGGGGCGGCGGGCCCTCCTGCCCTGCCCCGTGACGGGGGCATTGGGGTTCAGACGAGCAGTGTTGGGCCTTCTAGGGGTTTTTGTACAGCGGCGGGGTGATCCCCTAGCTCTCCGAGAATACTCGACTTACCAGGGTACGGGGACCACGTGCGGGCATCGTCTTTTACCCTCCGGTATTACCCTGCTGCTTTCTCGAAATCTCCAGCCCTCCTTATGTGAACGACGTCCTTGATAACGGGGATGAATAAAATCCTCTGGCCTATTGTGTGGGCCTCGACTACATATTTACCTGTATACTGTATTGCCAATATTTATTCAGAATGACTTTTCTCAAATATTTAATAAGAATTAATAATTGAATGTACTCTTGGCTTCTTACTTCGCCCTGGGATCTCATAAGATCTTTGAAGCTAAAACTAGTTTGGGCCCTTAAGGGGTTTATAGAAATTAGGTATGTCTGAGTATGGAAATGGTTGGCATGGTGAAAAAATTGAGTCCTTAAGTAATTTGCTATTCCCAGTGATAATTAGAAGAAACCCCGTCCTAGCTCCATTTTTCCCATCTTTTTATTTTTTTTCCTCCACTATTTTAGGGGAGGGTTCTTGAGGTATTAGCAGCTAATTTTTTTTTTCCATGTGATCCTGTGGTAAGGTAAGTGGCCTTGGCATATTGTGTTGCCTTGATGGGTTATTAAATTGTCACTTCTAAGAGATGAATGTGGGTTATAGAATGTGTTGTGCCACATATCATCTTAGTCATCAGGAATGTTTCAGAAAACTGAGTAAGAGTAAATTCTTTTAAATTTATGATGGAAATTAGCAATTTTATTGGGTCCTCTAAAAAGTTTGTAGTTTTGAGAAAGACTTAAAAAATATATACATCTTTGTTCTCAGAGGTCTGCAGGCTGCCCTTAATTTGTCTTGTGAAAGGACACAGGTTTTAGTGGAATACTTATGCTGTGGGAGTGGACCGGCGCAGGTGCCGTTCCTGGGGTAGCCCGCACGGAAGGCTGACGCGCTCCAAGATTTACGGTGCACCACCTTGGCCATCATTCCCCTAAGTATTAATTTTAACTCCACTAATAAGAAACTGAACAAAAGTGGAATTATGAGTTCAGTAGTATTCTATGAAAGGTCAGTTGTTAAAAAGGCAGAGTCTGACATTCTGTGAGAAAGGTGCCTTCATTAATCATCCTGATAGGAGAACACGGGGCGCTCTTGACCAATACCAGTGAACCCTGCAACGTGCCGTTTCAGGGCCGGATATGCATATCTTCATACGAGGATTATTTAAATAGATGTTGAGATAATGTAAGGAATTTATCTTTGCAATTTAAAGATGTGTGTATGATACGAAAAATCTTATGAAGTATGCTTTACTGTTTTGAAAAAGGAGAAATGCCAGTTTAATTTTATTGGCCTATTATGATGGAAGCATATTCTGGACACAGCCAGCTGTCTTATACGTAGCTTTGCTCTATCTCAAGTGGGTGAATGCACACCACCTGCACGTGTCCTCTACAGATCCTAACATGGTTCCTTTAGTCTCCTTCGTGCTCTGGGTTACTGACTGAGCTTTATGCATTTGGACCCTGCTCAGTGAACCAACCCTAGCCCACCCTGACTGCTTTTACTGCCACAGAGTGCCTACTGTGTGCACGGAATTTAGACCTCACATTGAATTGAGTCTTTAATGTGTCTTGCCAATTTTGTGTTCAAGGTCAATAAAAATAATATAAATTATTTAAGCAGTTAACTGGAGGACCCGTCAGTTGAACATCTTTTATTGTGGCTTCTTGACAGATTTTCATTCAGCTATTAAAGCACAGTCTGGTTGGTGCAAAAGTCTGTTTCTGGATTCCCTTTGTGTTGCTGCTGCTGTTTCCCCGAGAAGGCACCTAAAAATGAGGCTCACTCAGAATACTCGGTATTTCTTCTTAAGCAGAGATTTTCAGACTTGTTTTCTAAAGCTGATTTTGGTGAATAGGATATTGCTTTCCTTGTTCTGTTCCGCTGAGCTGCATTATGCCAAGGGGGAAACAATGGGAACACGCTGTGGTTGTCTCCTTGGCACAGGAAGGTGCCCTCTGTGCAGGAAGAGGACAGGGATGCTATCCTTCATTTCTGCAGGTCCAGGACAAGTGTCTCTGCTGTCTTCAAACTGTGACTGTCCCGTTCACCTTGGTGAATCTCCCTTGCCTTGCTGTGATATTAATTCCTCCTTTACTATGGAAGTGATGAGTAGAAATTGGACTGTCATGATAGGGATGATCCCAGGCATGGGGCATTTCCTTGCAGACAGCGATGGGGCTGGCCGGGGCGAAAGTCGAAGAAAAGGTTGGAAAGGAGGTTGGTTGTGACCTTGGCTCGGCTGAACCCGGCAGGGCCTGCTCTACTGCATTAGACAAAGGATGAGGGGAGCAGCAACTGCTTGCACATCCCCTGGTCTATACCAGCCCCAGCGCTGTGTCCCTCAGATGTGGAAGCTCAGAAAACTTGCACAACTTGCCAAATGGCATGTGGTGCCGTGCTAACAGTTTTATAAATGTGGATGTTAAGATAAAATCTTGTCTGTCGTGTGCTGGCAGGAGTCCCACTTGCCTAGGAGGATGGTGAATCTACCCTAAAGTCTAGAATCCTGCACAGGGAAGGTTTGGTTCCACTTTATCAAGACAAAGTTTATTAGAATCTACAAATAGCATAAACTGCTACGTCTGCAGTGTTACAATTTTGTCTCTTGCCATAATTTTTGCTTAATGGCTGTTTGTGCTACATTGACCAGGTCCATGGGTTGCTTAACATAAATGATTACATTTGCTTATGATTAAAAACTTCCTCCATTAGAGATGCAGCACCCAGGACTTGTAAATGGGTTGTTGTTGAAGCTTTATACTTCATTAGCCACGTCGTCAACTAAGAGTTGTCTAAGAGTTAGGGACACTTGTAATGAGCTGTGTAATAGAGCCCCTCCAACAAAATAGAGACCAAGTCTTCTTGGAGCAGCTTAGCATGCAGATCAAAGGCTACCAAACACGCGGTGAGTGCACTACGCTGTTGGCTAAGGCGTGCTCTATTCTGACTTGGAATGGCATGGGTGAATAAAGTATTTTATTACTGGAGCAAGACTTGTTGTAAAAAATTATATACCATTCATGACCAAAATCCTTCAAAACCCTCTGTGACCATTCCCCTCTGAACCCTATAGCTTAAGTCTTAAGCATCTCACGAGTCTCTTGATATAGCGTTAAAAAAAAAAAAAATCCCATTTAATGGTGTTTGTTTGGGAATGCCACTCCAGCCCTCCTTGACATTCCCCCGCCCTTCACTCATCTTTGGCTTTTCCCCGGCACCTGACGGGACCCCGAAGCCCTGACTTCCTGTGTACAGTGACGTGGGTGATTATGTGCTTTATTTTCAGAAGACCCCTAGCAAAGGGAGGGAACTTCCTAGAATAACTACATTAAATGTGATGGGCATTTTTGTGACAGACGTAAAATTCCTAATCTTGAAAGCAGTTGCTTTGTGGGCCAGGCAGCTGTGTTCGCTTTTCTCTTCTGACAGCAGCAGGAGAAGCTTTGTTTGCCTGTTATGGATGGGATTAGGTTTGCTTTGTGAACCTGACTTGTTGCTGACGGCGACTCTGGGGTGGGGAGCGACCATGGGCTTGGGGCTCGAGGGAGCCAGGCTGGACTGGTCCTGACTCTGCCACCTGCTAGCTGTGTGACTGGAATGAGCTATACAACCTCCTTTAGGCCACTTTGTAAAAATGAAGTTAATATCAGTCTGAACCCTATTTTGGGAGGAGAAAGAACATAGACCTCAGTTAAAGGTGTGCTTGGCACCTAAAGGTCCTCCGGCATTCTGTGAGTGTTCATCCACTGTGGGATGCGTGGTTTGGGGCACCGGCCTCTGGCTCCTGGTGGCGGTCAGGCTGTACGGCCGGCTCGTACGGCTGGCAGTGCCCTCCGCTGGTCCTGGGGTGGGGGATGGACCTCGTTAACGTCCAGAGGCCTCTGTGATGTATACCTGGTAACTGTTCCTCTCCCTGGCCGATAATGTGACCTCACGTTCCACTTTCCAGCCACTGCACCCACATTATCTGTAGGATTTCACCTCGTGAGTTATTTAAAAATTATTTAACTGGGAAGCCTGGGTGGCCCAGCAGTTTAGCACCACCTTCAGCCCAGGGCCTGATCCTGAGGACCCAGGATCAAGTCCCACGTCGGGCTCTCTGCATGGAGCCTGCTTCTCCCTCTGCCTGTGTCTCTGCCTCCCTCTCTCTCTCTCTCTCTCTCTCTCTCTCTCTCATAAATAATTTTTTAAGGGTTTTATTTAACAGACCATTTTCTCTTGTAGAAATTTAAAAATCTAAAAAACCGAATTGGATGCCATGTGAAGGTACAGACTTCCTCTGGTCGGGTCTTTCTCTGCTGGCTGGCGGGCAAGGTCAGATGAGGGGTCGAGCTGGTTGATAGTAGTTTTGTCATTCATGGGTTGCTAATTTTTGGAGCATGGCAATACAATTAAATATACTTAACCTTAAAATTACCCTGAACGTGACTGAGTCTTTGATTCACAAGCCCCTTCTGGTTCTTAACATGGCCTCGGTTTGATCGTTATAAGGATGAATCATCCTTGTGCTGATGGGAATGGACTGTTTCAGTGGCTTAAATGCCCAGTAATTGAGAACTTTCCCCTCTGCTCTGTGTGCAGGGTGACCAACGGAAGGTGGAATCTTGACCCTTGGTCCGTTGGTGCTGTGGCTGTCACCATCTGGGTCTGAAGGGGGTCGGTAGTGGGGGAGATGGGGACTGGGCAGGCCGGAGCCTCTGGAGGGGGTGCCTCGAGGGCATGCGGTAGGCAGGGTGCCGCCGACCCCCCCAACTTCCTCCCCTTCCTCTGCTCCCCGTTTCTCCTGCTGGGTCCCCTCCACCTTCTTTTCCTTACCCTGACCTGGACTTCTCTGTTCAGCCCTGCTTGTCGGGTACCCGCCTGGCTGGCCCTGGGCTTTGGATTGCCCCATCTGGGACTCTTCAGCCATGGACACTTCCCTCGGGTCTCAGAGGCAGGGCTGGAGAGTGTCCCTGAATGGGCTTCCACACCTCTGAGGCTTGCCCCGTCTTCCCCCAACAGATGAATGCTTTCTGTAGCGGGGAGGAGGGAGAGAAAGGGGGGGGGGGCTAAGCAACCTGTCCTATTCCACCTGTTATGAAGAGAAAGGGCAGCTCCCGGGTGGGGTCCGGGTGTGTGAAGAGGCCACGGGGCCGGGTGGGCAGCCTAGAAACCTGGCTCCTGCAGGTGAGCTGCTGCAAGCAGCTCAGCGTGAAAGCAGAATCTTGCAGAGCAGCAGCGTTGCTGAGAACCTGTTCTACGGTGTAGCCCAATGTCCTTGTGGGTGAAATTTAAAGAATTATAGGTACCCTGAGCTCCTGACAGGTAAGAGAGTTAAAAAAAAAAAAAGTGAAAGACACAATCTACCCTCTGAACTGATCTACAAGGCCATGAAAGCATCACTTTGAATAATATGTGGTAGATGTTAGAAAAATGTAATACTGGTACGTGGACCTCTCGGCCCCTGTGATCAGTGTTACAATATATCTCGTTGAATGATGAATATGCTCCTCTGTGTTTCAGCTATTCACGTGTGTGGCTGAAAGAAAAATATATTGAAAATGGATGTAAAATATTGAAATGTAGACGTTGTTACACTCCACTGTACTTCCTGGTCCTCTGGATATGGTAGGCCTATTCCTGATCCCAGCGGGTGACACACACCTGCGTCAGACCCCAAGTGTAACCTGTAATCCACTCTCCCCTGCTCAGCCCCTGTACCCGGATCCTAGCCTGGAGACAATCGAAATATGACCTGGAGGAGGCTGCACCTGTGTGCCCCTCTTCCCAGTGGACCCAGGGTTCTAATGTAAAATCCAAAAATACTTTGATGACTGTTGCAAAGTAGTTCGTTTTGGGGTGTGGAACATTGAAATGCCCCATCCCGAAGACCCCCCCCCCCCCATCCCGGTCCCTGGAGTGCCTTGTGGTCTTTTGCTAAACTTCAGGACCTGGTGTATTGAAGTCTGTGGGGCCCTGCCTGGGGGGGAGGGGTCCCTGAATGTGCCTCAGAGGGCAGGACTGCAGGTCTGTGCTCTGTCACAGGTGACGCTCTGCAGACCTGCTTTAGGGTCCCAGATCTGCTTCTATGGTTCCTCCTGCTGACGGGCTCCCCAAAGACCCAGTCGTTCACACTAGGGCTGGCCTGGCCCTCCACAGAAGCCAGACTGTCCATCTGGCAGCTCTCCAGGGTTATGGGTAGGGCTGGGGTAGAGCTCCCAAGTCCTGCATGGCTCTGCCTGCCTTACAGAGGGGGGCGGGACTGAACACTTAAGGAGGCCCCCCCACCCCTGCTCAGGAGGCTACATGCAGGAATTGCAGGTGGAGAATGGAGGCAGAGAGCGTGCAGTCCAGGTCCTTGTTGTTCCCCCTAGACCTTAGACGGCTAAACACACTTAGAGCTGTTGCTCTGGTTCTTGGATTAGGAACCAAACTGCCTTTCCAATTGCTCCGCGGTGGGTAAGGGTGGGAGCACCCAACCCTGGTGCTCTGGGACCTCTCCTGGGGTCCCATGCCCCTTCTTGTTAGTGGCTCCCACCCCGTGCTGGCTGCATCCTCGCATCCTGCCCCAGCCTCACTCGGGACCTGGGGTGAATGTTGCATGCGCAGCCAGCCCCAGCGACCCCCTCCTCTTCCTGTACACCTACCCCTTTGCCTTGTGAGTGAGTTGCCTCACCTGTTCCGGAGGGGTCCCAGGACTGCCCTACCTTCGATGATTCATCAGGGGGATTCACAGGACTCTGCGTAGGGTTGTTCCCGTGACTGTGCCTCGCAGAGAAAAGACACAAAGCCAGAATAAGGGAAAAATCACACAGGTAAGGTCTGCAGGAAGTGGGCACAGGCGCCCAGGGGGCCTCTGCCGAAGGGGCTTCCTCCAGCATCAAGTTCTGGCAGCGCGAGGACGTGCTGTGTGCCAGGATTTGTCCTGGGGGCTGGTCCCGTAGGCACCTCTGTATGGCACGTACTGAAGTTCCAGCCTCCCAGCAGGAAAACATGTTCCCATGGCTTAGGGGTACCAGGTCAAAGCCACGTGCTTTGCACAGTTTTTGGTATGATGAAGTAGTCTTTCCAGGGAACGAGGGCACCCTTCCCTCATTCCAAGGCCTAGGTGCCCACAAGGGCCAGCCCAAGTTATTGTGGTATCGTCCTTCCCCACCCCAACATCTGTTCACCCGGGAGCAACAGTTCATGTTCTGTCCTGTTCTTCCCTCAGCCTCTTGAGATGCCCTCCTGATCCCTCTGTCCCAGCGTGGCCTCTGCGCATGGGCTCCCACCTGTCAGAGGTCCCCGATGCCAGCCCCTCCCTGTCCTCTAGGTATTCATTTGTTCATGGACCCTCCTAGCCTTGGCTTACCCCATCCCCTCCTGTAATGCTTTCTTGTCGCCTCCCTGCCTCTTCGAGTAGCTAACACCCTAGAAGCACCACGAGGTAACCCTCCCTAACATTGGTGTTCTGTGGTATGGGGTCCCCCGGGGTCCTTCCCTTAGACCTGCTATTGTCTGGGACTGCTCTCCTGTGCACCCTTGGGTTTTGGAGGAGCCGGCGCCGATGTGTCTTGGGCACCTGTGAATTCAGCTGGGGTAAAAGACCATGCCCTCTTCTCTCCTCAAAGCCCAGGGGTTCCCCACCTGGTGATGTGCATACAGGTCGTACTTTGTACTCTCACGTAACATAAATGTTCCCACTGACTCTACAGACCTCGATCTGAGGCAGGACAGTGATGCTGAGGAGTCCATGTGCTCATACCTGCACATGGTGGGTGTCTTTGAGACCATCTGACTCTGGGGATATAGGGCATGGAAAGTCCATTGATCTTCTCTGCTCTTTCACTCTTGCGAAAGAGGCCGCTTAGCCAATAATGGGCTGAATCGGGTCGTAGGGTGGTGGTGAGCCGTACATGGATCGCATTAGTGCGGCTCTGTACTCCCCGCTGGGTGGGCACGTGGGGGCTCTTGGGGTGCGAGTACTGAATACCAGGGTGGGCATCCCTGTGGCGGCTGTGGCAGGGCCCTGTGTTTGGGACGGGATAGACAGTGATGAGTTGAATAACTCCTCGCTGTTGGTGATCAATACCAGGAAGTGCCCTCTCCCTGTGCCTGGCAGGCCATATGTAATGGTTACAAATGGCGCTGGTTGCTTCCACTTTGCCCGGGTTTTTGTCAAGACTCTCCTTGGCTTGACAGAGCTGCTTCTAGGTGTTGGAGCTTTTAGAAACCCAGGAGAGTGGTGAGCAGGATCACTTTGTCTTTTTCACAGGAAACCAGTGCCTTTTTTCAGACTTCAGCCTTTTCTGGCCCTTGACCCCCTAGTGCTACTCCCCCCAGTCCAGCCTTCATGTTTGGCAGGCAAGAGTGTCACCTTTTGCCTTTCGCTGCTCCCTGCTTGGAGGAGTGTCGTCTGTCTTCCCTGGAGGAGTGACTGCTCCCAGACATCTCCCTGCACCCACCCGACGTCCCCATCGTGGGCCAAGGAGGAGGCTCTCCAGATCAGTAATGGCCCTGCTCACCGAGGTGCGTGCCTGCCAGCAAGCAGTGGTGGTGTGGCAGGGGCTACGGAGCACCCTGAAAATCCCAAGAGCTCTCCAAGAAAGCACCAGGTCCCTAAGACGATTCAGAAGCTGGGGAGGCTGTGGGGTTCAGGGCGCCCCAGTAGTGGATCAGAAATCGTATACTTGTCCAGAGGCAGACGAGTGGGAACCTTATTCAAGGGGAAAAAAAAAATCTCCTGGAGTCTAGATCCAGTATCTTAGTAGTAATAAAAGCACTAGTGCAGATTTACTGGTGTAGGAGTTTTAACCGTAATACTGTGCAATGGTAGGTTATTTTGTGTTCAAGAGCTACATTTATCACAAAAATGATGATATACAAATCACTTCCATATCACAAAATGTTCTTGGTCAAAATTGGCTTGAGGCAAGTGATATCTTCGAGTAAACAGTATATGAAGACCATATCTTAAAATGATAGATCACCTAATTTTGTTCTGACAGAGGTTTTTGCCGCAACAAACATCTGTCATTGAAATACCAATTCAGAGATATGGAAGCCAAATTGTCGAGGTTTTCTCGGATTTGTCACTCCTAACTTAAGAACGCTGCAGTTCCACATGGTAGCTCTGCCTAGATATTAAGCTGCGTTGCACTTTCAGGCATATTAAAATAAAATAAACGAGTTAGAGAAATATTCCTGCTCTCAATGCAAGCAGCCCTCTGAAAGTACGGAAGTCGGGAAGCGGCCGAGGAGCATGTAGAGACATCACCTGAAGCTCCCTTTCATTTCATATTTTGGACTCAAGACTTGATGTCCTGAAAGGAGAAACTTGGCATTGTGTCCTAGGTTTCTTGCATTCACCTCAGGTTTTTTTTTTTTTTTTTTTTTTTGAGGGCTGTGATTATGTTATTCCTAAGACTTGAAGTGCCATTTTGTGGCTGTCCTGATGGGGAGCAGGTTTACAAATCAAGACAATGGTGATGTCACAGGGCCTTGGGGTCTTTTCTTGGCATCCCTCCTTGTCAGGGGGTCTTGCTCGGAGTCTTGCATGGGACAAGTGTCCTGGGATTTGAGGTTTCCGGGAGTTCTGTGCAGGGACAGATGTCCTGGGATTTTAGAGATGGATTTCCAAAGAACTTCACAGTGCTCTGCTGTTTAAAAAAAAAAAAAAAAATTGATCGTAGTCCAAAACTTGATTATATGATAGTTTTTTCTTTCTTTCTTTCTTTTTTTTTTAAGAATTTGAGATGCTTGAAAGACTTTCTAAAAACTCATCACTGACCAATTCTTAGATGTTTTATTTCAAGCAAAAGGGAACCTTTTTATGGGTCCACTGTGACCATGAGAGCCTGGGAGCTGACTTCCTTGGGCAGCTCCCATGGGCCCGGCCAGGGTCGGGCTTTCTGGCTGGAGTGGCAGGCTGGCCCCACGGCAGGCCCTCCCTTTCTGCTGTCTCATCCGTCCTGCCCCCCAGCTGAAGCCACCACTTGTCCTTGGTGTTCCTTCCCTACAGAGAACGGTCTTCTAGAACTCTAGCAGCTGTGTCCAGCCCTCCGCCTGTCAGGTGAGAGTCCTGAGATGCAGGTTTCCAGTAGGTTCACCGTCTCTTCTTGGGTTAGAGGAGGCCGTCAGCATTTTACAGTCCCCCCCCCCCCCACCTGTCGCTTTTCTATTCTGTTGTTACGGTCTGATAGCAGTCTGGATGTGAGTGTCCGTGTCTGTTCTCCTACAGTTCGCGGCCGGGGGTGTCCAGGCCGGGCATCCGGGCCCAGCTCCAGCACTTACTGGCTTGGGGGACTTACACTGTGCTATGTGACTTCTCTGTGTTGCAGCCTTACCTGCTGGCCTGTGGCCCTTCTGCTTGCTCTCAGGGTGGTGATAGGCCTAAGGCCACCGGGGGTGGGGCAGTTGTGGGTATTGTGGTGTTGGCGGCAGGAAGTGATACTAGCCGTTGTGTGTCCTATTTGGTGTTTCAGGCTGCGGTGACTCAAAGACTTCCAGATTCACCGTCTGTTCACATCAATCTTACAAGTTGACCTAAGTAGTTGATGTGTCTGGGCTAAGCGCTGGTCTTAGCCGGTGTTGCCAAGCCTGCGCATTGGTCCCAGCTGGCCTTGGGCAGGCGCCCCTCCTCGGGGCAGACCCGACTAGGCCAGTGAGTTCCACGGCCACCCTGCCACCACCATGGTCTCTGCCGGGGGAGAACCCGGACTTGGGGCTGAGAGGTAACTTTGGTGGGTGGTGGACACGTTGATGAGATGCCTCGGTGCTGGTGGGCCTGGCGGGCCTCGCATGCACAAGGGGAGGGTGGAAAGGCAAGCCGATGCCGCAGGAAGGTTCTGTAGGCAGTTCTGCCCTGGGCCCCGCATCTGCCGCTGTGTGCAGATCTTACCCGGGACACTGTCTCCTCGGGGGCCTTAGGACTGAGGGGTGTGTGCAGGTTGTGAGTGACTCTCTGCTTTCAGAGGCTGCGGAACACACTTCTTTTTCTCGCCTTCTAATTCTGTCAGAGTGCATGTTCATTCTTTGTCTACCTCTGCGGCGCTCATTCTCAGGAATGGCTGTAGGCAGACCCTAGAGCTGAGGCTCGGGCCCCACTTCCCCCTCTGGAGTGTGGGGGGTCACTGCTTCCATTTCTCCTCCCCACGGCCCTGCCACCTGCCCTGGCCCACATACACTGTGCTCCCTTTGATCGCTGCCCCGGGTCTTCTTGCACAACCAGGGTCCCAGTCCCAAGAGCACCACAGCTGAGAACCCAAGGTTTTGAGTAGGAACAAAGGGCTGTTAGGTTCCTCTGTATTCCTTTTGTGTTTTTTTCTTTAAAGATTTTATTTATTCAAGAGAGAGGCAGAGACAGAGGTAGAGGGAGAAGCAGATTCCCTGCAGGAGCCTGATGCGGGACTTGATCCCAGAACCCTGGGATCACACCCTGAGTCGAAGGCAGACACTCAACCACTGAGCCACCCCGGGGTCCCAGGTCCCCCCACACCGTGTTCCGTGGCTGGTGCTGGTGCTGCATGCTCCAGCCCCGCCATGCTCCCAAGGATGCTGTGAGCCAGCCGGCGGGAGGTGGCCTGGCTGGACCAGGGCTGCCTCAGCTCGGGGGCGTCAGGACCAGCACCTGCGGAAGTCTGTTTGCAAACCAAGTTATTTTGTGAAATATGGTAGTGAACTTACCAAAACTGGTGAGGCCGATGGAGTCCAACAAAAATACTGCCGTGAAAATTATTTTAGTGCGACATAATGAGTTCTGTTTTTCATATCTGGCAGATATTACCCGCTAAATCTAATCTGCAATGCTGAAAATTATGCCATTTTTTATGATTTGTTTAATTTTGACTGAAAAAAAAATTCACTATTCATCGATTCTTGACCTGCGAGTATTGAGGGGAAAATTTAGTTAATAAGAATTTTCATGAGGTGTAAATTTAAATGTATGAGGACTCTGCCTCTCCTAGAATACTATAGACATTAATTTAAAAATTCTATAAGAGCCTGAGGGCCTGGGACGTCTGAAGAACAGAAAGTGGAGGCAGTTATGGTTGTTAGCGGGTAGACAGGGCCTGTTTATATGATCCGGGGATACTTTATGTTTCCTCCCCATCCTTGGTTATATGTGGCTGAGCATAATTAGAACGTTCTCTCTGTTATTGTCTGTTTGCCCATGAAATGGTGTCCGTGCACCTGTGAGGGACAGGTCCAGCGGAAATCGGGTCAGGAGACTGCCATGGGCCGCATGCTCTATGGGAAGTTTTCTCTCTGGCTCCCCAGGTCTGCGGTTCAGAGAGGGCTTTAAAGAAGTCATAAAAAATGAAGGATCCTAATATGGAAGTTGGGGAATGGGAGTGAATGACATATTCTTTACACACCTCAACTGTCAACGTTCCTAATCAAATCACCCGGCCTTTCTTACTTCTTAAATGATACAGGCAATATTTCCTGTAATAAACACCCCTAAGTCTAATGAGCGGCCCTAAGGCAACTCCAAATGTATGAATTCATTACAATTGAACAACATAATCTGCAGGGCAAGGATGCCTGCTACCCAGTCTCAACTTCACACAGCTTGGGTGTTTTATGAAAAATGTTACACATTTTGTTTACAACGTATTGCTGCTGTTTGAAGTATTGTATGTTCCTGTAGTACATAAGATGGGGCCGCATAATGGAGGAAAAATCAAGGAGGCAATCTTTCATTTTGTTCTTGTATGAAAAATTCAAAAGACTGAAAACTCACCCAGAGAAATTTTGCAAGCATATTATTTTCCAATGTTTCGATCAATTTGTCTGTCATCCATGCTGAGAGGTGGAAGGGGCCAGCAAAAGCAATTTAGCTTGTGAGGTCCAAACTAGAAATGTTTTAGGGAGCCTTGTCACATGGTGTTGCTTTATATTAGAGCCGCCGTGTGTTTTATTTGCTGGTCCTATTATGAAGAGAAATTGATATCAATCATCTAAGTAAGCTATGAATATCTGATATAAGTATTACTCTTATATGCATGCATCAGAATAAAATATAAATTAACCTCTTAATGCATGCGAGAACCGTGAGTGTGACAACAGGCTCTTGTTTTGGATTTTTCCATTTAACAATTCACGGTGCATTTTAATTGATAGTACCCAAGTGACACTCTGTAGAAGCATCTTGCATATGAACATTACTGACCCTGCCAGGGCTTTAATTAAGCTATAATCTTCCCATAGTAAGTACATCTGGGATTGATAAACGTATCCAAACCATGCTTACAGTCTAAGTGTTGTTTTTCAAAATCGGCGTGGATACGGGAGTTTTAAATAAAGGGCTTTTCATTTACCTTCCAGTTAAATTTTTAGTTGGGATTTGTCAAGATCAAGTAATGTTAGGAGTCGTTAATTCTAAGGTGAACCTGTAATTTCAGTGAAATCTTGTCAGGGAAAACCTACAATTACACATAACTACTGTGGGTACTAACACTTCTTCAAATCTTAGACTAACCCATTAAGATAATTTCCTTGAATCTTTTTTTTTTTTTTTTTAAGAAAAATCTTTTAATCGGTTGGCTTACAAAAGACCGTGATTTAAAGTGGTCACCTTAGTCTTAGTCAAGGTCTTCCTCTTGTAAGTGCGTTCCGAGTAGTTGGCTACTATTCACGTGGCATTCTCTGTGAGCTTGATATTTCAAGTTTTGGGAATTTAAAATGTTTCAGCATGTTGATTACTTACTATGGATGATAAACTGACAAATCTTCCCCGTTGGTGTGGATATCAATATTGTGTTTATATGGAAAAATGACTTGAAACACTATTCTCAATTAGGACAATTTGGGTAGAGCGTGTACTGTCCAATTCTCCTTACATAGCATGAGAGCTATTTAGCTATTTTTTCTTTCAGTGACTGCCTAGTCTTTTATTGTAAGTGGTGCACCATTTCTTTTGTCTTTTTTTTTCCCTCAACATTTCTTTTGTCTCAAACGAATCCTCTGTTAATATGTTTAGAGTCTTTCTAGGACTTTATGTGTGTGTGTGTCCTTGGTTTGGACAAACCTCAAGCAATGCTAGTTGTGAACATCTTTCTATAGACATCTTTGTGTTCATGTACAATCTTATACAGAATGTTTTTAGGTAGCATTAACTTAGATATCTTCAAATTGCCTTCATTTTGATTATATTGTAATTGATGAGGTTGAACATTTTCCCTTACATTTATTGGTCATTTGTAGTAAAAAAAATTATTTTTTCTGTTTTTATCTTTTTCTTACTGATTTATAAGAACTTTTTGAGTGATAAAGATTAGTTGTGTTTTGATTTCATCCATGGACCCTTTTTTTTTTAAATTTTCTTAAAAAAATTTTAATGGAGTCAAGTTTTTTCATTTTGGGATATTTTTTAGATCTATGGGAAAGTTGCAAAGGTGATAGTACTGTGCAGACTTCTGGTATACCCTTCACCCAGCTCATGCTAATAACTGCTTATGTAATCCTGGTACATCTGTCAAAACTATTAACTAGAAGTTAACGTTGTTATACTGGTAGTTTGAGTTTGAATCTTGTGCTGTGGCTTTTTAGGATCCTGGAATGCTTACAAATGCTTTATTTACTTTCCCTTTTTTAGTAGTGGTAATTGTGGGTAGCCATCCATGCTTATTTTCTGTTTTCATCTTTGATTTATTTGAAACGTATTTTATAAAGGAGTTTGATTGGAATGCATCTTTTATTTTTATCCAAACTCTTAAGCAAATTTGTCAGTATTTTTTTTTTTTTGGCTACACACATTTTATAACAAAACTACAGACCTTTTTAGTGTTTATTATCTAATCCCTGACTAATGTTTTTCTGCAATATCTAATGTATGAATAGTTTTAAAAGGAGAGTATAAAATCTAATTAACTTGTAAGAATTCTTCTAAGACAATTGGGTTGAGAATATTTTCCTTGGATCCTAAATAAAAGGCTTTGTAATTTTGATACTTGGAGTTTTATATCCGAAAGCAATGCTAAGTCCTCTTGAGGGAGATAGAAAGACCTAACCCAGTAGTAAGTTTTGCATTGGTATACCAAGACTAGAGTGTCCCCAACAAAGAGCTCCCTGAGTCTAGAGATTGGTTGGACTTGTAATGGGCCGTAGGTGTTATTGTTTATATTCAGCTGTTGTCATTTGGAGACTTTCACACAATTTTCAGCAAATAGTTGGAATGCTGCCTGTAGCTTTGTGACGGTTTAAGTACTTTGGTGTTTGTTTTTGCTATGTAGAATCACCTTAACTTTTTCCTTTTTCTTTTTTTACGATAATTTATTTTTAGAGTGCATGTGAGAGAGTGGGAATGGCAGGTGGAGAGGGAGAGAGAATCTGAAGCCGACTTCCATGCTCAGTGCAGAGCCCAACACAAGGGTTGATCTCCGGGCCCTGAGATCATGACCTGAGCCAAAACCAGGAGTCAGACACCCAACTGTGACTGTACCACTCACCTTAACTTTCCTAGAAAACCACTTGTCTGAGACTCATTCTGTGTCAGGGTAGCTTTTTCCATTCTTAGGAGTTTTTTTTTTTTTTCCACTTTGAGGTGTCCTTGACAAAAGAAGATATTTAAAGTATACAACGTGACTTGGCATGCCTTGTGAAAAGATTCCCCTCCCGTTGAGTTAATTAACACCTCTATTGCCTCCTATTTAAAAAAAAAAATTTTTTTTTGGTGAGAATATGTAAGTTCTAGTCTCTTCACAGAATTCCATTTTGCAATTCAATGTTACCAACTATAGTCACCATGTTACACTGTTAAATCTTGAACCTTCTTTGTCTTGTAACTGACCATTTTTGTCCCTCTGCTGGTCTCTCAATTTCCCCCAGTCCTGGCAACCAATTTTTCTTTTGTTTTCTTTCTTTTTTTTTTTTTTTTTTTTTTTTTACTATTTCTGAGATTGGCTTAAAAAAATTATTCCACATATAAATGATAGGAGGCAGTCTGTCTTCCTCTCTCTGGTGTATTTTCCTTAGCATAATGCCCTCCAGGTTCATCATTGTTGAAAATGACAAGATTCCCTTCGTGTATGAATAATCTTCCATTTTATATAGTTTAATCTGTAGAAGGACACTTGGGTTGTTTCCATGTCCTGGCTATTGTAAATAATGGCTCAGTGAACATTGGGGTACAGATACCTTTTCAAGATCATTTTTAGTATACGCCCAGAGGTGGGATTGCTGGATCACATGGTTGTTCTGTTTTTAATGTCTTGAGGAACCTCCATACTGCCTTCCATAGTGGCTGCACCAGTTTGCATTCCCACCAGCAGTGCACAAGGCTTCACTTTACGTCCTCACCAACACTCACCTCTTTTCTTTTTGACGATGGCCATTCTGACAGGTGTGGAGTGGTACCTCATTATGGTTTTAATTTGTATTTTCCTGATGGTGAGTGATGTTGAGCACCTTTTCACATATCTCTCAGCCATCTGTGTGTTGTCTTCAGGGAAAATAATTTATTCAGATCCTTGCTCATTCTTAAATTGGATTATTTGGGTTTTTGTTTTTTTGCTGTTGAGTTGTAGGAGTTCCTGGTGTATGGTGGATATTAACCCCGTAATGGGTATGTGATTTCCAGACCTCTTCTCCCATCCAGTAGGCTGCCTTTTCACTGATGGTTTCCTTTGTGTCCTTTTTAGTTCAATGGAGTTCCACTTTTTTTTTTCTTTTACTGCCTTTTAGTATCAAATCCAAATTACTGTGTGTTTCCTTTTAAGGACTTCATGGGGGATCCCTGGGTGGCACAGCGGTTTGGCGCCTGCCTTTGGCCCAGGGCGCGATCCTGGAGACCCGGGATCGAATCCCGCGTCGGGCTCCCGGTGCATGGAGCCTGCTTCTGTCTCTGCCTCTCTCTCTCTCTCTCTCTCTCTCTCTCTCTCTCTCTCTGTGACTATCATAAATAAAAAAATTAAAAAACTAATTATAAGGACTTCATAGTTTCAGATCTTACATTCAACTCTTTGTGCATTTGGAGTTGATTTTTCCGTGTGTGGTGTCAGGGTACAGTTGTATTTTTTTTGGCCTGTGGCTGTCCAGTTTTCCCAACACCATTTATTGCAGAGCCTTTCTTTTCCCCATTGTATATTCGTGGCTCCCTTGAAAATTGACCTTATATGCATGTGTTTATTTCTGGGCTTTCTCTTCTGTTTCTATGCCAGTCCCATCCTGTTTTGATTACTCTAGCTTCATAATATAGTTTAAAATCAGAATTTTGATGTCTTCAGCTTTGTTCATTTTCAGGATTGCTTTGGCTCTTTAAGGTCTTTTGGAGTTCCATATGAATTTTAGGATTGTTCTATTTCTATGAAAACTGCCAGTGGAATCCTGACAGGCTTGGCAGTGAATCTGTAGATTGCTTTGGGTGCTTTGGGTACTGTGGGTATATTGTCTGCTCCTCCCATCCATGAGCATGGTATGTGTTTCCAATTTTCTCATCTTAAGTTTCTTTCACTAATGTTTAATAGTTTTCAGTATACAGACCTTTCACCTCCTTGGTTAAATTTATTCCTAGGTATTCTTTTTGATGCTATTGTACATGCGGTTGTTAATTTTGCTGGTGGTTGATTGTTGGTATATAGAAACCTAGCTGATTCTTGTGTATTGATTTTTGTAGCCTGCAGCTTTACTGAAATCATAATAGTTTGGATAGTTTTTTTTTTGGTGGAGCCCTTAGGGTGTTTTACATACAATATCAGGTTCTCTTCAGACAATTTCATCCTTTTTGGCTTGGGTAGATACTGTTCCTTACTAATTGCTCTAGCAAGGGCTTCTAACACCCTGTTTAATAAAAGCTGTGAGAGTGGGCATCCTTGTCTTGTGACTGATTCTAAGCGGAATGGCCTTCAGCTTTCAACATTGTGTTAACTGTAGGCTTGTCACCTGGACCTTTGTTCAGGTGTATTGCCTCTATCCTCAGTTGTTTTGAGTTTTTTATCATGAAAGGAAGTTGAGTTTTGTCAAATGCTTTTTCTGCTTCTGTGAGAATTATGGTTTTTATCCTTCACTTTGTTAATGTGGTGCATCGTATTGGTGGATGTTGAAATAGTCTTACATCCCTCCGGTAAGTTCCTCTTGACCACAGTGCATGATCCTTTCCGTGTACTGTTGAACTGCTTTCGCTAATACTTTGCTGCAGGTTTTTACATCTGTGTTCAACCAGCATATCAGCCTCTAATTTTCTTGAAGTGTCCTTGTCTGGATTTGATATCAAGGTAATGCTGGCCTCGTAAAATGACTTTGAATGTGTTCCCTTTTCACTTCTTGAAAGGGTTTGAGAAGGATTGGTCCTCTTTGTCAATGTTTGTCGTAACTCACCGGTGAAGCCATCTGGTCCTGGGCTTTGTTTGAAAGTTTTGATTATTGATTTGTAATTTGTCTAGATTTCCTATTCATGATGCAGTCTTTGTGGAGTAGAATAGGTTTTTAGGAATTTATTTAGTAGTAGAGTAGGTATTTAGCAATTTCTTCTAGGTTGTCCAGTTTGTTTGCATATAATTTATAGTCTTATGGTCCTTTGTATTTTTGTGGTGTCAGTTGGGAGGTCTCCTTTTATAATTTTGAGGCCTCATTTCTTGTCTAGCTAAAGGTTTGGTAATTTTTTCCTATTTTTTCGAAATATCAGGTCTTAGTTTCATCTTTTCTGTTGTCCTTTTACCTATTTCTACTCGGACCTTTATTTCCTTCCTTCTTAGTTTGGCTTAGTGTATTCTTTTTCTAGCTCCTTGAGGTGTAAATGTAGGTTGCAACGTTTTTCCTTAATGTGGTTTATCGCTATAAATGTTCTCTTAGAACTGCTCTTGCGGCATCTCAAGTCTTGGTATGTGTGGTATTTCTGCATTTAATTCAGGTGTTTTATTTTTTAAAATTTATTCTTAGACCCATTGGTTGGTTCAGAAGCATATTTAATCTCCACATATTTGTGAACTTCACAGTTTTCTTATAATTTGTAATTTTATACCATTGTGGTTGGCAGAGAAACTTGATATAATTTCACTCTTACGTTTATTAAGACTTGTTTTGTGGCCTAACATATGTTTATCCTCACTGTTTCATGTTTGCTTGAAGAATTTGCTGGAATGTTCTATATGTGTGTGTTAGGTCCATCTGGTCTAACGTGTAACAAGTCTGATGTTTCCTTACTGATTCCACCCCCCCCCCAATCTGGATAATCTATCCATTGTTGAAAGTGGGAAATTGAATTCCCCCTGCTGTTGTATTGCTGTCTGCCTCTTTCTTGAGATCTGTTAATGTTTGCAACCTATTTTTAGGTGCTTCTGTCTCTGACATATATTTATAAGTGTTATATATTTTTATTGAACTGACCTCTTTATCATATGACAACTTTCTTCTTACAGTCTTTGGCTTAGTCTGTTCTGGTTGATGTCAGTATGGCTACCTTATCGTTTGCTTTTGGTTTCCCTTTGCATGGACTATCTTCTCATCTTTTCCATTCAGGGGTGTGGGTGAGTGGGTGGGGGGGGAGGGTAGGTATGTCCCTAAAACTGTGCCGAGTCTCTTACAGGTAGCATATAGTTGGGGCTTAGTTTTGTTTTGTTGTCTTTTTCCTATTCAGCTACCCTGTCTTTTGATTGGAGAATTTAGCCCATTTCAGCTTAAAGTAAATTATAGTTATGGGCTTTTGCCATTTTGTGCATTGCAGTCTATTTTGTAATTCCGTTTGTTCCTCTCTTGCTCTTTTGTGATTTGATGACTTTCTGTAGTATACTTAAGATTCCTTCCTCTTTGTCTTTTGTGTATCTACCGTAGGACTCTGCTCTGTGGTTACCATGTGAAACATCTTATTGTTAGAACAGTCTATTTGAAGCTGATAACTTCATTTTTTGAAGTTGGCTTCTAATTTATTATAAACTCTCTTCATTGATCATTTCTCAGAGGAGTTTTAGAAAACCTTTGCTGAAGACATGCCTGAATGATTTATTTGGTATTTTGATTCCTGTATGAGTGTTAACATTTACTAATGGGTTTTTATTCTCTTTAAATGTAACCTATGAATCCTAGTTTGGGGTAAGACACATCAGACTTGTTCCATGTAGTAATTATTTGCAGACAGGCCTGGGTTCTAATCCCTGCTCTTCCACCTTCTGAGTGTGTAACCTCCGAAGCTGGTTACCCAGCAACTCTCTGTCTTAGTTCTGATTGGTCCCACTGGGCGCTGCTCTGATGCTTGTTCTCAAACACTTTGTGCTGAGCCATTATTGCAAACCTCCCTGATAGTGTGTGTTCCTACTAACTTTCCCACTTTAGGGCTTGTTAAAAATGTGCTACCTTCATAGCTATTTCAAAGACCCTTTTCTCCTAGTTCTCAACTCTTATAGCCAAGGTTCCTTTCCAGCACATAATTGATGTGTGAAGGAGTGGGGTGTGGGGCGCCTCTGATATGTGGGAGAGTGGAAGCACCAGGCTGAGTGTTCTGATCCCAGCAGCTGCCTGGCAGCCGTGTGATCTCCGTGCCTCTCTGGGTCTCTGTGCTTTTCCTGGTTGTGATGGGATAGTGGATGCACTTGTGAAGTTGCCACATGTAGATGTGAGCTTGTGGGTCACCTTTCATGTAGTAAGAGTTATATAAAGTTAGCAAATGTTATGAAGTTTTTTTTGTTTGTTTTTGTTTTTTGCGTTATGAAGATATTTAAAAGTATTTTTTCCTCTCTCCTTAGTATCCCCTCTCCTGGTTGTATCTGCTTACTAATAATGTATGTCTTTCACCACTCAGGAATATAATATTTATATTGAGGTAATATTTAAGGCGTTTTATAAACTTTACAGTGCTGTTGATGAGTCATTTGTGACTTTGGATGTTACCTCATTTACACATGTTGTATTCTTTATTTTAGAAAGGACTTCAGTTTATCTGGGGAATGCTGAAATTTTTTGGAATAGGTTGGATGAGCAAGAGGATTTAAGTGTGTGTAATAGAGTTAGGAGGACTTTTAAAAATCTTATGTTCCACATCGAATTAAAACAGATTAAGATTAACCATTTTCTGAAATGGGAAGGAAAAAAGCCATTGTTTCCAATGCCTATTTACGTAGTCCTAAGCTGGGAAATTAAAAACTGGGATTATCCGGAGTATCCTCTTGGAGCTCATCCTCTTTGGCTGCCACCTGCTGTGGGCACTGCCGCCACGGGTCCCACCGTGCTCACCTGTCATGTGGGCTCAGACCCCTGTGGCCCCCATGGCCCCTCGGGGGTGTGGAGTGAGGGGGACTTGAGCAGTGCACTTCTCCGGCTCCCGTCCAGACATAGTTGTCAAGCAAGACTTGCAGCTCATGTTCTCCTGCTACGTTGTCTTCATGGCACACGGCTGTTTGCCTCTGCTTTATCCTCGAACACGCCTTCATCGTTTTGGAAGAGCCCTGAGGCCGGGAGAGTTGGAGAAGAGCATCTTCACTGAAGCGTACCTTTGGTTAGGTGCTGCGCTGTTCTCTCAGGTGGGTGCCCGTGTTTTGAAGGAGGTGGTAGGAAGGAGCTTTGGTAATGTTGGATTTCTTCAGGGGGCTTAAATCTTAGAGGTTTAAAAACCATCTTTCTGTAGGTACTATTCCACCTTCGTCAGTTGTAGGTCCTAGTCGAGGGTCCCAAGCTTTAGAGTGTCCTAGGTAACGGTTCGCGTGGACTGTAATTTTGGAAAGTCAACTTGTACGTTTCAATTCTCCAACAACAGTCCCTCCGTCCTCGGGTGGCTGTTAGATGTAAAACAGCAGCCAGCAGGTGGAGGGGGCAGCGTGCCCACCTGCCTTCGCGTGGGGCTTAGCGCTTCTGGGAGGAAACGTCCCGAACACGGGCCAGCTGGTGGCCTGGCCAGGGGCACACTTTCCCGTCTCCTCTGAAGCACACACAGCTCCCGTTATTAGGCCCAGACGGTTCATCTGTCCACAAGACAGCTGTGACCTTTCGAAAGTAGGTAAAAAAGACCTGCACGTCACAGCATCCCGGACCAGAGCCAGCAGACGGGGAAGGGTCTTCATGGAGCCCGGGCCTTCTGCTCTGGTCCCTGACCCCGTGCTGTCCCCTGACCGTGGACATTCCGAGCTGCTCGCCGTTCTTAAGGGCCCAAGCCAGGAGGGACCCCGTGGAGGGGGCAGAGAACAGGTGTGGCCATGCAGGCCCATGGGCCCAAGTGTCCTGAGAGCCGCCAACGCTCACATGGCCCCACGCCCCGCAGTAATGTGCTGAGTTCCCTCGAAGCAGGGTGTTGGGTGTGGGGGTGGGATGGAGTATGTAGACACGTCCATCTCTGCGGTTCAGGGCCGCTTCCCCTCTGGTCCTGCGGCTGCCTGACAGGGTGGCCGACAGCCACTTGTGTTCTGCAAAGTCGTCCTCTAACTGGAGGAGCAGGGAGGGCTGCCGGCGTGGCCTGGCCACGTGTGGGATCCCATGACTCTGCCGGTGGTAGTCCTCGGAGGACAGGACCCCGTCCCAGGTTCTGCACGACCTCAGGTCGCTGGTGGAGGCAGCACAGGTACATGATGGACACCTCAGGGTGGGCGCATTGTGGACTTTCCCAGGTGCCGAGTGTCCTCACAGTAAAACGTTCTGACACTGTTAAGCTTTTCTTTCCGCGTAAACATTGAGCCTGGTCTTCAGGCAGTGATCTGTAGAGGGACAGGACTCTACCAAGACTTCCTGGGTGTGCCGATGGCAAGGATGCTCGTTATTTGTGCAGATGGGCCCCAACGTGGCCGTGCCCCACCCTCCCAGAAACGAGGAACCACCTCTGTGGGATCCCCTGGCTAGAATTATGAAGCAGCAATTGATCATCAACGGTTTGTTTTTAATGCTTGTCTACTTTTTCATATTTTTTAACCCATTTTCTGTTTGACAGTACACGACTGGCAGTTTGTGGGTGGCTCCATGCCCACCTCTAATAGCGGGCTCTGGAACAGGGCACAGACAGCTTGGCATGTTCTGACCCGGTCACAAAGGGAGATTCCTTTTTATTGTAGGTGTTAGAAATCGTCTGTGTAGCCAGGTCACAAAGGAGCTCAGAGTGGCCGCTAGGAACGGGCCCAGCTTCCAGCAATGACCTTCTGGTGGCCTCCTGACGAACCATGTGCTCAGGGGCAGCCTTCTATTGGTGGCCTTATGGGACTCTGTCCTTCTTGGTGGAGGGCGCTGAGGATGGTGGGATTTAGTCCATGAATTAGTTAAAATGACCTTCCTAGCATCAGGATTCTGGTTAACACAGCACAGAGTATTTCAGAGCTGTCTGCTGGGTGGCTGGCAGGTTTTAGAAACTTTACAAAATAAGCAAGATTCTTACCTGGATGTATTTTACTAACGTTTCCTTTTTATAGGATTTAATTGCGTGCCTTTTAAATATTCCTTTCCTGTGCGACTTTTGTTCCGTTTCAGATTTTAATTTTTAAAAGCATAATGCATGTTATTTCCAAATGACAGTCTTGATTTTTAAAAACTTATTTTTTGATGGAGCCAAGAGGAGAAAAATGGGTTGTGGGATAAGTTAATATACGTGATGTTCTGCTTGAGAATAAAAACCTTTTCTCCATCTCTACTGCATTGGTATTTAAATTCTCTTTGCAGTTTTCCTTCTCCGTGTAAAGCACTTAGATTTGACTGCAGCAGCACATTCTTGGCTCATGAGTGAAAAGGAGGCTCCCTCAACACGCCTGGAGCCTGGTCGGGCCGCTTTGGCTGCGTGGCCACCCTCCTATCGACTTAAGAGACTCTTGACCGAAAGGAGAATTATTTCTTTTTTAGAGGAAAGATATTTATGGCTGAAAACAGTGCTAAAAACATGAGAATATTGATCACGGTTTTGAGAGATGCTTGCAGTGAATCACTTGCTATACCTAAATATCGGCTTTATTCTATCTTTCCTAAAAGACAGATTGCCAACACAAAAGATGAACAATCTTGAGGGAAAAAATCTTCTATCTTTCTACTTAGCTGTCTTCCCTCCATAACGAGGGAGAAAAGAGGCCTGTTTGGCTCCTTCAAATAAGGAGCAAGCATCATAAATGGTGTATTGGAAGCTCCTGTAAAACTGCCTTGGGTGCACTTGATTTAACTTGTAGTAATAAGTTAAATTAACATCAGATGGAAACTCAAATAGCTAAACATTTAACCAATGTAACAACAAACAATTATTCTAAAATCAACACGAAAATACAGCAAAAGATCCATTAGCATCTGAGGACCTAATTCATTGTTTTTAGAGAGAATCTTTTGGGGTTCTGTGGAAATTTATAAAGGAACAAATAAAGCCAGTTATTCACCCATCCGATATTTTTGTAAGGCAAAACTTTCCTGTTACCTTATTTTTAAGTTTTAAGCCTATTTTGGGTCAAGGTTGGTCTGTTTATAGCTAGAGGACAGAAGCAGACATTTTTCCTCCCTGTGGCAGAGTGAGACTTGTTCTGGGGATTGGGTTTGGGTCCTGTCCCCGCCTCTTCCAGAGTCTTGTCTCCCCTGCATCTAACCTCACCCCTCTTTCCTGGCATGGAGCCCTGTCTGTGTTCAGGTGGCAGGGCTGTTTAAACGGCCTCCATGTGATGCCGTGTCTGTCCACTGCTTACCCTGACCCGCTGCCAGCACTGCCCTTCCCCTTCCCAACGCCACCACCTCTAATCGAGGAAAGTGCATTCCACCCTGCAGATGGCCCACCATTACCTGCTATGTCTTTGAAACCTGTCAAACCAACGATCTTGACTCCTGGAGGCCTTGGGAGGAGAAAAATGAGGTATGTGATGTGTTTGTCGGAGGGACTCAGGGTGTACATCACCACGTGGTCGAGGCTGGCAGGCTGAGATCAAATGGGTGATGGAGCCAGGGAACCTCTGATGCAGAGTGGAAGCTTGTGCTCAGGATGGCAACATGCTGACCGTGGAGAAGAGGGTAGGAGAGCCTATGGAGGTGAGGCCTGCATAGACCCCTTAAGATAAGCAGACATGAAAGATCTTAGGGAGCACAGTTGCCAGGGGGGTCTGTAGAGCAACAGCCATGGAACTGTGCCCTGTGGCTCATAGGTGGTAGGCCTAAAATCGGCACATGCTTGGCCCACTGGCCTGATGGAGCGTGCAGGCGATAGCTGCCTACCGACTAGGAACCTGACGGATGTCATAAAATTCACCAACACATGAACAAGAGATGTCATTTTACAGTGTGTGTGTCTTCATCATCTTTTTTGTATGAGGGGATTTAATTTTATAATCTGAGCTATTTTACAAATCCTAAAATTCGCTCACATTAAGAATGCTGTTCAGTGGTTTTAAATCTATTCATGGAGTTGTACATCCATCATCACAGTCTAATTTTAGAACATTTCAAACACCCCAAAGAAGGACTCCTGAACCTATGTGGTCCATCCCTCTTCCTCTCTCCCCAGTGCCAGCCAGTTGCCACTCTACTTCTGTCTATGAATTGTGCTGTTCTGGACATGTCACATAAACGGAATCATATAGGCCTCTTAGGTCTGGCTTCTTTTACTCACATGTTTACAAGGTCCATGTGTCAATACTTGATTTCTTATGAATAGTATTTGATCAGATATACTACATTTTGTCTATTGATCAGTTGCTAGACATTTGGGTTATTCCAGTCTTTTGGCTCTTGTGAATCATGCTGCGAGCACATGTACAATATTTTGTATAGACATATATTTTCATTTCTCTTGGTTACATACCTTGGAATGGAATTTGCTGGGTCCTATAGCAATTTTATGTTCGACATTTTGAAGAACCTCCAGAAGATTTCCCAAAACGGCTGTACTATTTTACCTCAGCAACATAGGAGTGTGCAAATTCCTTCACATACTCACCAACATTTGTTGCTTTTAGCCATTGTAGTGGTGTGAAATGGTCCTCATTCTGTGAAGTAGAGGCAAATAATGAGGCTGGGAAAGAGGACCAGGATTTTTCTTCAACAGGGTTGCATGTTGGCTTCACAATTACAGAAGGTCACCGGGGTCACCCTTGGTAAGCTATTTTTTTTTCAAACACGGTATTTTAGAGCTATAAAGGACATAGGAAGTACTTATACTAAGAGTGTACAGTTTAATAAAAATTTGACCTGTTGGACTGTAATCAGAATAGTGACCTTACCATCACCCCACCTCACCTTTGTAACCCCCCCCCATCCCTCCTGCTCTTGTTTCTCCTCCCTATGATGTCATTATACATTAGTTTGAATTTTCTGGAATTTCAGGAAGGACTATTACATATATTTTATGCATGTAAAGTTTCATGCTTTATAAGTGGATTCTGTAGTTTGACTTTTTCTGGCCACTTGTGTTGAGATTCATCCACATGGTATACATCAATAGGTCATTCCCCCCCCCCCTTTTTTTTCCCCCTGAGTGGCACTCCACTGTTTGGGTTGACAACTTCTTGTTTCATCTGTTGATGTACATTGGGGATTCCTGCCCCCCCCCCCACTTTGGTTCTTAGAAATGAAGCTGCTGTGGACATTTGTGAAAAAGTCTTTGGACATATGTTTTTGTGTCACCTGTGAGGGGATCATATGGTCAGAAGATGTTTGAAATTTTCACAAATTGCCAAACTGTTCCATGGTGGCTGTGCTGTTTTGCTTTCCTGCCTGTAGTGACAGGGCTCCTCCACTCTATGAGGGATGGGGTCATTTCCTTCTGCTGGGACGACTCCATAGTCCTTCTGGGGGGGGAGGTCTGTCTGCTGGTGACAAATTCTTTGAGTTTTTGTGGTCAAAGTATTTTAATCTTGGTGTTGGAAAGTTTGTTTTGGGTTTTTTTGCATAAATTTTAAGTTCACAGGTGGTTTTATTTTTTTTAGGTCTAGTTCCATTGTTCCATGACTTGTGCTGGTTTTGATCAGAAGTCTGCTGTCTCCCTTGCTTTTGTTCCTCTGTGTTGATGACCTACTGATTGCAACTCTAACAGCACTGTTTGTCACTGTCCTACCCCCACTTTCTCTACTTGCCTTTTTGACATCTGGAATACAGTTAGAGTGGCTGTTCTAACCTCTTCTCTGCTGATTATAACTTCTATGTCCATTTGGGGGTGATTGTGGTTGGTTTTTCTTACATGGCCCATATTTTTCTCCTTTTATGGCTCTGATGCTTAACTGGGTGCTTTATATGTGTGAATTTTACTTGTTTGAGTGCTGGATATTTGGTTGTTCTTGTTTTAATACACTATAGCTCTGTTCTGAAATGCAGGTGATTAAGTTTGATCCTTTTGTGTCTTTTCAGATTTCATAGTTGGAATGAGAATGATATTTAGTCTAGGGCTCCTTATTCTTGGCCCTAGAAGCAAGACTCTCAAGTATTCTATCCGGTGTCCTATGAATGCTGTAGGATCCCCCCTACCTTGTGGGAAAAGGCACCTGTCCTCTCGTGTTACCTGGTAACGTTCCACCGATCTTTATGTTGCTCCATCCTTACTCTGCTGATCAATGCTCTACCTGGGGACTTCTGCTTATCTCCAGAGCCCTCTAACCACCCATGTCCCTGTGGATTTTATCTCCTCCACTTCCACTTGGGAGTTTACTGGGCTCTGCTCAAATACCTTTTGTCTTTACTGCAGCCTGGAGGCTCTTAGGGAAGTCATCTAGCACAGTATTTAGGAGTCCTCTCTCAAGGGCCACCCACTTTCACTGCCTGTATTCAGTATCTGGAAAACCACAGTTCATTATGGTTTTTTGTTTTTTTGTTTTTTTACCTTTTTATTATTTTTTAATTTCTAAGCCACAGTGAAATTTTCGCCTTGGTTCCTCATCTTGCCTAGAAGGGTGTAGTGGTTAAGTTGGTGCCATTTCTAACCATTGAAGGAGAACTGAACTAACAAAGGACCAGTATCCACTAGCATGCTGAGAATAAACCCTGAGGAAGTCTTCAAAAAGGGACAGATGTGCTCTTAATAAAAAGTCCCCTCCCCAAATTTATAAGATAGCTGACACAAATTTAGAAAATACTGAAACATAGATAATATTTTCTCCTTGCTTTTCTATATCAATTTGTATTTCTTGTTAGTATCTTTCTGAATATTCCATTTCTAGCCTAATTTTCATTCTCTAAATGGTCTTGTATATACGGTAGATAGAACTCTAAGACGCCCCCCAATGATCTGTGCCTTAGTGTAATTCCTTTGGAGTGTGAGTCGGACCTGTGAATATCGTGGAATGTAACTCCCATGATTATGGGAAAGGATTTTTGGGGATGAAGTTAAACTACCTAATCAGTTGCGCTAATGAAAGTGGAGATTATCCAGGGTAGGTCTGCCCTGATCAGGTGTGTTCTTCCAAAGAGTCTGAGATCTGAGACAGGAAGTCAGAAACCTGCTTCTGCTTTTCTCTGTGAGTGTGCTCACTGCAGTGAGGTAAGAGGGAGGGGCTGCCGGCCAGGAACTCTGGGGGACCCTTCTGAGTGGAGAGTGGTCTGTTGGCTAATGGCAGGGAGGCAAACACCTTTTCACCCCATAGGCCTGAGGAGATGAATCCTACCGGTAGCCTGTGAGCCTGGTAGAGGGCCCGATTTTAGCCTGGGGAGGCCCTGAGCAAGGACCCTGCTGACCTGCGCCTGGACGCCTGAGCTGTGGGGATGGAGATCATAAACTAGTGGTTTTGAAACCACGAAGTTTGTCCTCACTTGTTTTGCATAAATAGAGAAGTAATACAATATGCTTTTTTTTAAACTTCATTTGAAAACTTTGACAATGAAAGCTTGTTTTGCTTTCCTCCATTTATATTGTCCTGTTAGAAGTCTGTTGTCCCATTTATCCTGTGTGCGCATGCCTGTGTGCCTGGGAATAGAGCCGTGTGGCTCAGTGTAGCTGAGAGTCCCCGCTGCATAACCTTCGTTAAAGATGCTTATTCACGGTTGGGGCCCTGCAGCCCTGGGGTCCAGCTTCCACGTGCCCACACCCTCTCCCCACCCAGGAAGTGGTGGACGCTAGCACCCCTGCCTCACGGGGCTGCCCCTGGATTTGGAAAGACACTGAGTGGTGTGCAGCGTGCCTGCTGGTCCTCAGTAACAGGTATTTTCTTTATATGCGGTGTGTTAAATACTCCCTGCCCGTGTGTCCGGAGCTTCCTGAACAGAAGAACACCACTGTGGAACCTCTCATATGCTCGGGCCCACGTGGTTAGGGGAAGGAAACCTGGTGTGTCTCTCTTAGCAGCTTGGTACCCTTGCTTTAAACGTGGTGACACAGCACCCCCCCGCCACCGACACCCCTGTTTTTGAATGTATTGCTCTAGGTCTCCTGAAGGCTGGAAGAGCCCTGGTTTGGATACAGATTTGTCCCCTGCCCTTAGGTCCTTAGAGCATCAGGTACATTCTGACTGCTGGGCCCATGCCCATCCCACGGTCCTGTGTCTGCCACCTACCCCTTGTGAGTGCACCTGCAGCAGGAATTCCGAGTGGCCGGGGCGCCCAGCCGGTGCCTGCTCAGAGAAGTGGGTGTTCTCACACAAACTGCTGCAGAGCATGCGGCTGCTCACCTTTGACCTCTTGAATTTGCAGGCCAGGTCAGGTGGAATTTGGTGTCCCCACACTCTGGCTCTCGTGCAGTGAAACATCCACATTTGTCAGCTCCATGGTCTCCTCGGAGTGTGTAAAACAGCCCAAATGGAAACTTTAATTTGGTGGGATTAAAAAAATCTTGGAAACTTTTCCTAGCAGTTTCAACTAGGTCAGGTGAGGGGGTGCTGCTGCTAGAGCGCTGGGCTGGCGCCCTGTGACAGGCCCTGCCGCACAGTCTGCTCACAGGCGGGCGGGTGGCCCTAGCCCCCGGGTCTCAGCAGGTTTGCGGGTCTCCCCCACCCTCCCCCAGACGGGGCCTCCCAGCCCGCCGCCTCCACGTCTTGTCCCTCGCCCTTCCCAGCACATGGGCTGCCGGGTCCCCAGTGCCCCGTCTTCCATGTGGCTCCCAGTCCGCAGCTCGCCGTCCCCTAGAGTGACCCCTGCAGCCAGCCTCTCGAGCGGCGCTGCACAGGGCGGCCTTCTGTTCTGTTAATTCTCTCCTCACCTATGCTTCACGTCAGCCTCATGTCTTTTGTTACTTGGAAACCCCTCTCCTACACGTGATATAAACTAGCATGTAGTTCGCTTTGTAGTTTAATTGCTTTCAGCGCATTTAGTCAACGGAGATAGAGGTCTGTGAGGATTTTTGCCCAAGAATTACCTGGAACCCAGAGTTCTACATGGATTGAGAACTTGTGTGTGTTTGAAGTTTTGATTCATTAGATGGCTAACTCAGCATTATTTAAATTTTAATGAACCAAAGGCAAGTGGATACAATGTGAGAGATTTTCTCTGTATTTTGTGAATGTATACCAAAGCAAAATAGGAACCTCTTTCTATTTTGCAATGAGTAGTTTCTAGCCATGGAATTGCTGGCAGAGGCAAGAAAGTATGAATCTTATTTTTGTGGATCTAGCCAAGAAAGAGGACGTAAACTTTGAAAAGTGTGTCATTTACCATTCACAGTCTAATGAAAAACTCAGAGAGGCTAGAGACTCTCCATAAAAATTCTGATATCAGCATTTAAGATACAGCAAGATCGGGTATACAAGCATTGAAGGGATTCACAATCCACAGTTTACTGGCACTCTAAATGCTATGAATCTTGCACAAGCAATCACAGTCTTGATTTTATTACCGAGAGGGGCCCCCTTATGAGGAGTGTGTTGGTGTGGTGCGCAGTTTAACGAACTCGATGAGCCCCCCCCCCCCCCCAATGCCCTTCCACCAGCTGACGGAAGCAAGGTGGCCGGGTTGCCTTTGCACATCTGAAGGGTGCTTGGCTCAGACAACATGACCGTTTAGTCAAAGTGTCTGAAACTGTAGTGATTAAAAGTCCTGTTGGGGAATAAGCTACAAGTTGGCCCAGTTGCTTTGTACCGGCGGCCGAGTGTGGCAGCTGGCTTCGTGCAGAACAGGTTTGGTCTGTGATGAGGGTCAGAAGGGACCTCCCAGCGGGAGGCTGGCTTGGGCAGAGCCCGTGCTGCACATGGTGGGCAGCCAGTCCTCAAATCCTAGCCATTTTCAGTTTTTCGAAAATGCCAAATGCAGGCATGCCGCAGTGCAGTGTTTGAGAGCGCTTTGGAGACAGGCCTCAAGTGGCGTGGATGCAGAAGTGAGTGAAATGGGTAAACGTTAGGCTGAGTCTCTCTGGTGGTGAGGGGCCTGCGTTACTGGGCAAGTGCGGGCCCCTGACTGCTCTCAGCATGTTTGCCTTTTTCGCCGCGGCGCCGTTTCTGCAGGTGACACTGCTGTGCCCTCTCCCCGATGGAGGCCGTGGCAGCAGACTGCCCCAGCCCTCACTGTGCTCCTCAGCCCGCGCGTCTGCACAGGAGGAGTGGGATGACGAAGAATCTCTGTGTCGAAGCAGTAAACATTATTTCCCTAAATCGTGGCCCTTGAGTTACCCCCTCTTCTTCAACGTGCGTTAAGCACCTGTGCCGTGTGCCGCTGCAGGATGGTCTTCTCAAGGGAAGAGCACGTGTGGGACTGGGTTGCTAGCCAGAGTAGCTGCTTTTTTCACAGAACACCATTTTCTCCATTAAAAGAATAATCACCCAACTCTGTTTACTCAGACTTGGGTTTTTTGCAGAAGTTCTCTCAAAAGTGAGCAAAGTGAACCTCTCACATCAAAAAAATAGCTGACCGTATTTGCTGCCTGTGATAAATGAGCTTTCTAGTGAAAAATTAGGATTTGGGGAAACTGCAGTATACCAGTGCAAGCTTGATAGCTTCCCAATAGGTAGTCATGTCTATTGATGTCTGTATTCACATGGATTTTGATAATATGAAATAAACATTTGGAAGATTTGCACAGCTCAGTGAGCTAATAGATTCTGAGTGACTGATGTTTAATATTACAAAGCTAGAGATGGGGGAAAATTCAGAAATGTGTGATCAGTGGATCATAGTGTAACTGTGCCGGCAGTTGTTTGGTAAGCTTTTCAGAACCCACCTCACAGCTCTGCTTCAGGAAATTAGCTCTTGTTGAGTTTTGGCCTAGTATCAAAGAAGAGGATCCAAATTCCTTTGAAAAGGATTTTCTTTGTGTACTTCAGCCAGAACTATAGATGGGGGGTGGTAGAAGGAAGTAGAAACAGCTCTGAGAATCCAGGTATATCTTCTATTACACCAGCCAATAAAGAGATCCTCAAAAAACCAGTGCCATGGCACTATTAACTAGATTTTATTGTTTTTGGAAAATACTTTTCATAAAAATGTTATTTGTGGGAACATGAAACTGGTTTATATTGCTTTTAAGGGAATTACAAGAAGTAAGTAACTGAGTTTAATTTCTAATTATGATAAATATCCACACGTAACACACATGGGAAAAGTAACTTAGGATCCTCTGTTTACGGGTGAGACCAACAAGTTTGATGTGGGCACTCCAGCTTGCTGCTAGGTCTGTGCTGACTGGGCCAGTTTTATATAAAGGTCAAAAACCTCATGTCTCTGGGCTTCTATGTCCCTCGTCCATTGGGGACCATCTTTAAACACCCTCTCTGGTCGCTAACTTGTAGATGTTGGTTTATCATAAGACTGCCTGTCTTGTGTGTAATGAGCTCGTAGATTTTCTCAGGACTCGGAAGTCCATAATCGTGGGTCACATATCTGCCATTTGGAGCAGTTCAGAAGCAGTGCCTTGGAAGGGTGGTCTTGATCAACTGTTCTGAGATGCATTTGTGTATCTTCCTTTTGTGGGTAAAGGGTCTGCTTTCCTTCTTGCTAGTGATCTTTTTACCAGAGTTCTGGCAGGGCCTCGAGAGGGCGGTCCCAGTGTTGCTGATGGATCTGAGAGATCGGTGCATTGTTTTATGAATTGCTTTTTTTTTTTCCTTTGAATCTCAACTGAATTGCTTTGATGCCCTAGTGTTTTAAAACAAAGTCCTGGTATGTCATGTTCTGGCACCCTGAGCTTCAGGTGATTCCCATTCTGGGTTAAGGATGAGTCCTCAACATGAGGACACAGCCGTGATTCCCAGTGAGGAGTAAGCTGCTCTGAAGGAGCAAAGAGCGCAGAGGAGGAGCTTCTTGTAAATAGACTTTAGGATGTTAGAAGCCCAGATTATGGAGACATACTTAGATACATTCCATCTTCCATTTCTCTGCTCTTTGAAACCTTGAACTCCTATTCTAAATGGCTGAGGAGGGGGACACCTGGGTGGCTCAGTAGTTGAGCATCTGCCTTTGGCTCAGGGCATGATCCTGGGGTCCTGGGATCAAGTCCCACATCAGGTTCCCGATATGGAGTCTGCTTCTCCCTCTGCCTGTGTCTGCCTCTCTCTGTGTATCTCTCATGAATAAATAAATCACATCTTTATTTGCCTGTCTTTTATGAATAAATAAATAAAATCTTTAAAAATAGACTGGGAAGGGCATTGCCTTGAAAGCTGGGTCTTGAGCAGCTCTTTGCAATAATCAGTACTTCCTCAAGTTGCTTTTGGACAGAATATACTTCCACCAGTGGATCCTGACACCGGGTGGGTATATAGGATGGTCCCCACCAGATCCAGTGTTTAGAAATGCCTAGAGAAACACCCACCCAGTTGCAACAAACCTTCCTCTACCCCAAAGATTGTCTCCAAATGAGATGTGCCTCTACCACCAGTGCTGGCCACACCTCATTTAATTGTCCCCAGGACCCTTCTCCTCTTCTAGGATCCTATGAGGCTGCCCTTCATCCCTTTGTTATGTTCCTGGCTCTTTGCCAGGCCTCTGATTCAGTGGTAGTTCACTCCATATGTTCTGTGAGAATGGCACCATTTGAAGCATTTCAGGTCCTTTTGTAAGCTAACTACAGCAGAAAGGCCAGAAGATAGAAGCATCCAGAGGTTTCCTTAGCATATGCCTGGGGTGCCCAGTCATGGTTGAGAGACTAAGGCACTTTGTCCTTTCTACCCAGTGTTGGGCATCTTCACTAAATCTTGGAAATATTTTCTCTGTTAGGACTTAAAAGTATATTCTTGGAAGGGACACATTCTTCCATGATTTTGTAATTTCCCAAAGAACACCTGCTTTTTTAAAGCTCTGTAGTAATGGGTGATGTGTGCCCTTGTTCTCCCACCTGGCCACGCATGTGGTGGTCACCCCGTGCAAGCAAGGACATCCGTTTGCAGTGCTACAGACTTCTTGAAACTGGAATATGTTAACCTGTGCTTGGACCATAGGTGGTCTTTGGAGGATCGGTAAATTCTATGGAGTCCAATAGAAACGTTGACATTCTGTGTGGATATGTGCATTTGGATAGACCAGAGCCTGAACTTCTCAAGATTCTCGAAGGTTTAGCGGTGCCCCTCAGCTTAGGAATCCTGCCATCGATGCTCAGCTTGCCTATAACTTTTTTTATAATAAATTTACTTTTTATTGGTGTTCAATTTACCAAAATACAGAATAACACCCAGTGCTCATCCCATCAAGTGCCCCCCTCAGTGCCCATCACCCATCTCATTCATTTGGGGAATATAAATAATAGTGAAAGGGAACAGAAGGGAAGGGAGAAGAAATGGGTAGGAAATATCAGAAAGGGAGACAGAACATGAAGACTCCTAACTCTGGTAAATAAACTAGGGGTGGTGGAAGGGGAGGAGGGCAGGGGATGGGGGTGAAAAGCTTGCCTATAACTTTAAAGTCACTTTGTATACCTACATCACAGACTTAAAGAAGGTAAATTATCATGCAGGTAACCATGGGAGTAGTGAGGCTGTCCGTGGTGAGCTGTCAGGAAGCCCTCCCTCCTCTACTCTTGAGCGTGGAATTAGAGACTGCTTCAGAAGTTCTGTGCTCAGCTTTGAAAAGCACCTAACAAAATGCTTCCTCTTCTAAGGCCATGGGGAGGTCTCAGAGGTATTGGTAGGAACGGTTAAAAATCAATAAAAAAAAAAATCAATACGTTTAGAGCAGGTGCCCTGGACAGAAGTGTCGCCAGGTTCAGATATGTGAGAGCATCCCCATTATGGAGGCTGAGGGCCTCTGGGTGCACCGGGCAGCTGACCCCATCGTATCCTTTCCTTTCCTCACCAGAGTGGAGTGGCACACCTTGCAGTTACGTTCTGGCATTTGGGTGGGGGTCAGGTGGTAATTTTGCTCAAGGATCTCCATCTACTATCCTAGAGTAGAAGCGTAAATAATGCCATGACTTTCTAATTTATCGGCCGCCCCCGTGAGTTGCATGTGGAAAGTCAGTTTCTCGTATTCATCAAACACTCACATTTCACTTTGATGGTAACAAATGTTTATAAATACTGTAATATCTGTGCTAACCAAAATGGTCTTGGAAAAGTCTTCTGCGACAGAACCTCATCTTTGCACAGGCCGGGTACCCACCCTTACTCAGCTGTCTCTCCAAGGAGAAGTCCGTGGTTCTCTGCAGGGTAGTGAGCTCAAGAGGCTTCTGGTGGCCCTGCCTGGGAAGGGGGATGCCCTCTGGAGAACCGCTCTGGTGGAGGGAGCCCTTGTTCATCAAAACACCTTCTTGCCTTAGTGACTAAACATGTAACAGGAATACGATTAGATTTGCCTTTGATGACTCCAGGTACCTAGAGGTGATTTTCCCTCCCATGGACCCATGTCTTGATGATACATCTGAACAACCGGTTGGCTCCAGTGTTTCAGGCTAGGACTGTGAGTAGGCTTGAGTCTGACCTTCGTACATCAGATCTGGTCTTCCACAGCCCTGTCCCGGGAGTGGGTTGTAGCCAGGAAAGGGAGCAGGACCCTACATTGGGGTGGGTTGTCTTGTGGTGAGGCACTTGCCTGCTGCTCCCTGTGTGCGCAGGGCTGGCCCCGGGTAGGACTGGGACTGTGGTCGAGGAGGGGGATTGAGGGTCTCTGCTGTGGATGTACAGATTCTCCCTAGACCTTCATCTGCGTTCTCTCTCCTGTAGATTGTTGGGATACACATGCTCAAAGATTCCCGCATAAGTGACTGGTACCTTTATTTTGTTGGCAGTAGAGCTGTGGGAGGGAGAGGGGACGTCCGGTATTGGATGTCAGAAAGTTCAAGTCCCAGGGTGTCCTCCAGCATCGGAGCTGTACGACTGCAAAGGAACCTTCTTTACAAATTGCTCCATTGTTATGGTTGGCATTCTGGTTAAAAGTTCATCTGGATTTCAACCTCGCGTGAAATTGCAGAGCTACGGCTGGAAGCCTCTCGGCATCAGTTGAGAACCTTTAGGGACTTCTCAGACATTACAGTTAGAATTGAGTAAAACGTGCTGGGTTCCATTCACTCAAATTTTGGTGAGTGGGGAAAAAAAATCTGAGTTTACCTTCCATCATTTTTATGACCTAATTTCTAGGTAGATGCAGAAAGAAAAACCAAAAGGAGAAGTATCAACATTACATTATGAACATCTTTGAAATGTGTTATATAAGCATCCTGTGAAATTTGCTGTACTGGTTAGCCAGTCTCTCTACCCCAATATTCTGGACTATCCAAAACCTCAGGATGACACAGACTTCTAATTATTCTGGGGCCTTAACTCCTGCCTTCTGCGGCCGAGGTCCACAAGCTGCAGCCCACGGCCAACCGTGTCTGGCCCAGCCTATACCTGCACCGCCAGAGAGCCTTCAGCGTGGCCTTCTCCTTTTTAAAGGTTTGTAGTGAGTAAGAAGGAAAAACAGTAAACAGACCTTTCTGTGGCCTGTGGCCCAAACACTTCCGTGGCCCTCTACGGGGAAAATGTTTGCCAACCTCTGTGGGGTTGAAACCGCAAGTACTGCGTGATTGCGTGGTGGTGGTAGATGTTAAAAAGAGGGAGGCCACTGTCGGGGAGGAGACGTGTTTATGTCGCTTCAGGAAGAGCTGAAGGGTGGAGAGAAGAGTTCAGGGCACATGCACTCAAGCACCAGGCTGTTCTGCACGTTCCAGCACCTGCGTGGAGGGCCCTGACCCGTTCCTTGATTGGGGATTGACGGAACACTGGCCATGTCTTCTAGACCCTGTGCATACAGCCGGGGAGGGAGACGAGGTCCCAGTGCTCACGCATGGCCTGGTGGTGGTAGGTGCAGGATGGGACCGTCCCTGGTTCGGTGTGTGTTGGGGATTCCTGGAGCTGTGTCAGGAAGCCGTGTGTTTCTTGAAGCCCAGTCATAGGAGCCAGACTGCCCAGGACACCCTGGCTTGATGCCACCCTGGCTTAGCTTTGGAATCTCCAGCAGCTCACCTATTCTTTCTGGCAGTTAATACCTGGAAAATGGAGCGATAGTGTTTGCCTTGTGGGGCTGGGGGTGAGGAGACCACGTGTAGAGCTGGGCAGGCCTGGGGCGTTCGGAGTGCCCTCTGGTGTCCTTTGTCATCAGTGTGGCCTGTGCTCACCTGCACTTGCACTGCTGGCTTGTCAGTTAGTGTTGAAAGCTGTTCTTTGGAAGAATCTAAGACTGCAGGCTGCAAGCAGTAAAACCACATTGGATCTTTTTGTTTTGAATTCTTGGAGTGCGTAAGTCTTCTTAGGTGCTAACAGACCCTTATTTCTCAGGGTTGGGAGGCTGGAAGCCCAAAGTTAAGGTGCTAGCAGGTTCAGATCCCGTCAAGGCCCTCTTGCGTGCGCACTGGGTCCACCCCCTCATTTCCTGGTGGAGAGCAGACGGAAGAAGTAAGGTCCATGTGGCCTCTTCTATGAGGACAGTAATCCCATCATGAGGGCCTCACCCCCTAATTCCATCACAGGGTGGGCGAGGGCTTCAACATGTGAATTTGAGGGGATGTGATGTGAGAGTTTTTGTGCCTAGCACGTTGGGCCATCCTTGTTGGCCAGCGGTTTCAGCTGCTGCGTCCAGTGGGCCCAGCCGAGCTCGTCTTGTGTGTTTAGGGAGCAGAGTGTTGTCCTTGACTCACATACACCAGTGACTTCGGAGGCCTGCAGGAACTGAGACCAGTGTCCTCAAGCTGTTTTAACAGGACTTCATTTCTTTAAAATCCTTTTTATCCCAGTTTACATGGTGCCTGTGTTTCCTCCCAGCCTCCCCCATTGCCCTTCTCCTGAGCAAAATAGTCCTTAGAAGCATGAACATCAAGTTCTAACAATGTTTTTAAAATGTTGGGTCCTGATGCACCATTTCCTGCCCTTCTCATTTATCATCCCTCCAAGTCAACTGCTCAGATCTTACTATTTCTCCTTCCTAGCTACATAATATTCCAAGAAATGGCTGGTCAAAGTGTTCCCAACCAGTGTCCTCTCTCTCCCCAGCCCACAAACCCTGCCTGAAGGGTACAGGTGCGTGTGCTCACAGAGCAGGACACACATGTCCTTGTTCACTGGGATGCCACAGCTGGAGTGTAGACGTACGACTTGTGTGCTTTTGTTATGATAGATCTTTCCGATGTTTTCCTGAAAGCTGTGTAGCTCGCTCTTACTCATGGAGCGAAGCAGTGATGCCCTTGTACCATCTGATGGAGATAGCAGCATATTCCTGTGCATATCCCCCAAAAAGGCTCAATGTGGATGCTTACTGGCCTTTCTACATGCTTGTTGTTCTGATTACCTACGGCAGTTTGACATTTCATCTCTTTAGAGGGGTGGGTGAAGCAATTTCCCATTGACTCCAGAGGCAAAACCCAAGAGGGTGGCCTGGGGCCTGGTCGGCTTGCCCCAGGTACCCCTGCTGTGGGTAGCTCAGCAGACACCGGGACACCCTGACTGCAGCTGTAGCTCCTCAACGGCCACAACTGCTTGCAAGGGAAGACACGGTCTTGTCTTCTGCAGACGGTCCCCTGACTCCATTGAGTGGTGGACACGTCTCCCCGCATCTCCATGTGCTGACCTGACTCCCTCTGCCTCCTGGCTGCCATGAGCCTGACCACGTAATACAAACAAGGTCCTCTCATTGCTCAAACCGGAGGCAACAAGTTGAAATCTCTTCTGTCCCACCTCCACCATTTGAAGGAGAAGGTTTGGGGAGTGTGTTTGACAACCACCCGTTTTCTTGACTTAGAAGTACGGCACACGATGGAAAAACCCACATGGAGCCATGCGTGCCGTGGAGGGCGTGCTGACTGGGAGCCGGTTCCTGACACAGGGAGGTTGGCAGGTAGCTTCTGAGCCTATTTTTTTGCTCAGTGAACTAGCAAGAACAACACCCATTACTTTCATTGGATTACTTGTTTCAGAATTAGATTAATCAAATTAGGTGAGCATCTGTATTGCCTCTTACCGCCCCAGCAGGCTGCCCTCAGAATGGCCTGCGCGGCTGTCAGCTGGTTGCGGGGTGTCCTGAAGTGTGGGAAGTGTTGGTGACCTGCTGAGGTGACCGCCTCCAATGTGTCTGGCTCTCCGTAGAAGTAGGAGACTCGTGAATTAATAGGAAACCTCCCCGCATTGTCTGATGGCTTACTGGCACACAATAATTAGAAAACATTTTTCATACTGGAACCTGAGGTTTAGCTATCCAGAGAAATTGGATATTTCAAAATACTCCTAGTTGGTTAGTGAAACATTAGTATTAATGACAAATTAATATTAATATCAATATCAGTTATGAGTATGTAGCCTTTGGGAAGAGAGGGGAAGGGCTTTAAGGACCAGGTTTAAGTAGCCCCCATACGCCTTGCCTTGTTGGCAGCATTTTTCATCTGAAAGCATTTCTTTTTCTGTTTCCTTTTTTTTTTTTTTTCCTGTAGCTCAAAGTATATGCGAGAAAGCCTACGCATTGGGAAGAGGCTTCCACATTTGAACTGTGAATGATTAAACCTTTATGACTAAAGTAATAGGTTTGGCCTCCCCCCTCCCAGCGGAGCAGCAGGCAGAGATCCTTTCCAGTTTGCAAACAGAAATGCACAAACTTGGTCCTCCTCCGCTCTCTTCCAGGCCGTGCGTGTGCTGCGGGAACGGCGGCCTTGGACTGTGTTTCTTCGTGTTTCCTGTTTGTATTTTTCTGGCATTTGGTTCTCTTTTGCCTATGGTGCTTCTAGCCTTGGGGCAGACCTGGGTGACCCAGAACTGCTCTTGGGAGGAGGTGACACCTTCCTAGCATCGTGCCGGTGGATGGGTGGGGGCACCTCAGGGGCCTGCCTGGCTCCCCGGCTCCCACTTGCTGCCTGGAACGTGGCAGGGGTCCTCCTCCTAACTCGACCTTGAGGGTCCTCCATTCAGACCACCCGCCACGGGCAAAACCCCAGTGACCGTGGGGGGAGCGTATGTTAGGTTACATCCTGAAGGTTACTTTGTTTAGGTGGTAAGGAGGAGGTGTCGATCCTAATTCACTTTAATTTGGTCATAACAAAATAAATAACAAATCTATGAATAACAATTAGAGTGAAATAACAAAAGTCCTAGAGGAATTGTCTTTCCACATCCCGTTCAGCCTTGAAGGAAGGGACTGGTTGACATCCAAGATTTCTGGACCCTTCGTGGCAGCAACATAAAAATGTGTGGTGTTAGAGTCCTCGCTATTGGAGGGGCCACTGGAATAGGAACAGAGCTGAGCATTGTCGCAGTAGTACACGACAGCCATGGAGAGTCCCGTAGCTCAGTGGTCCATGACCAGCGGAATCCCCGGAGATGAACAATTAATCAGGCTCGGCCCGGGCCTGGCCTGGCCAGTTGCAATTGCCACAATATGCAAAAAAAAAAAAAAAAAAAAAAAAAAAGTCTCCTCTCCACCTTCTCGAAGAAGACGAAAAGTTATTTTTAGGTTGTAGGACTACTTTATCCTTTGATGAAATGACCCAGTCTGTGTTTTGGAGTTTCAATTTTCATGTTAGCAAGGTGATACAGAATCCCATTTTGCGTCTTGGACTTTATTGCTTTGCTTAAAATACCAAGTTAATATTGCAACATTAACTTGAAGGAAACTGTGAATGTCGCTTTACCAGTCAATTATGTATAAGAGGAATAATCTTCTCTAGTTTAAGAAATAGCAGTATGCCTCTTGAAATATAGAGATTGGAACTGGCCTTAAGATCTGAGGGCACACCACACGTTAAAATCCAT